>NW_026057587.1:612915-774556 GCF_023721935.1 Panthera uncia | reverse complement strand
AGGAGGGAGGGAGGGAGGGAAGGAAGGAAGGAAGGAAGGAAGGAAGGAGGAAGGAGGAAGGAGTCAGAGTCATCCATCCAGGTGGGAATCCCTGGGCCAGTGGGCTCCATGGGAGTGGGGAGCCAGGTCCAGCCCTGCCTGGAATTATGTGAACCAGACTCTAAGACTCTTTCCTGCTAACTCTTGAGCAATATATTGAGTTGCACAAGACAGTCACTGAATTGTTCATGTCTAGATACCAGCAAGACCTACAAAGCCATCATATATTTGTCTTAGAAGAGTTAGTGCCTCACCTGCTGAAGCCATTATTTGGTAGCTGCCCTGTTCTCCTAATTGATTTAGGAGAAATCATCAATTAGCAAAATATCAATGCTAGTTAAAAGTTCCTGCAGTTCACATCATGGGACCTCACTGAAAAGAACAGGAAAACTACAATCTCAAATTGCATATTATATTCGGACAATTTCTGATCATCGGGAGAGGGATAGACATGTGGCTTCACAAGAGGTTTCTCTTTTTTAAAATTTTTTAATGTTTATTTTTGAGAAAGAGAGAGAGTGAGCTCAAGTGGGGAGGGGCAGAGAGAAAAACACCGCATCTGAAGTAGGCTCCGAGCTGTCAGCCCAGAGCCCGACGCGGGGCTCGAACCCACGAACCACAAGATCATGACCTGAGCCGAAGTCAGACGCTCAACCGACTGAGCCACCCAGGCGCCCCTGGCTCCTTTTCTTTATTCAACTTTCTAATATCGCCGTTTTCCATTCCCAGAGAGGGGATCCCTGGTGTCCCTCCCTCAAGCAGCCCCTCTACCCCTAGCTGTCTCCATTACATTTTGAGTCACAGAATTATCACTCACCTAAATGATCTCGTTTCTTCACATACGTGTTCATCGTCTGTCTTTTCCGTGGTCTTTTCCTGGTGATGAGGAATCCTGTCTAATCCTGTTTTTTGTTATATTCCCAGTACCTGCAACGCTCTCTGGCACACAGGAGCCACTCAGATTATATCTGAATACAAGGATGAACCCGCTTGTCTTACATATTAGTAAACTGAATCCCATAAACGTTAGGTAAGTTGTCTAAGGCCACCCAGCTATCTAGCGGCAGACTTAGGACTCAAACATAGGACCCTTGATGGTTGGTGGGCTCAATCCTTAGGACACGTGGCCAGGGTCCTGGCACTTGGGATCCTTGATGCTGGGATTGAACCGAATGCCAATTGTGAGACGCACAAAGACGGCAACGATGATCTGTTTGTATACAGTCGGGTCTTGAAAGCCGGGAAGAGATTAACATTAAGGCTTTTCCAAACAACAAACGTTTCACCTACCAAAGACAGTTTGGAAATGTTCCTCTTCCGTAAATGACACTAGCAAATTAGCAAATCATTTCAAACCAAGGGGCACTGCAGAGCATAGCCGATAAAAGTGAGCAAAGTCTCATTAATGAGATATGGTGACGTGGAAACACCACAATTCTTTTTCACGGCAAAACTACTGTAATTAAGCCAGAGTGGGCCTGCGCTATTTAGCAAAATAAATAATTAGCCTGTGCCCTTGAAGCCGATTGCTAACTTCAGTATTGGGCTAATACTCCTGCAGTCTGGTCTGGAAATCAATTCCAGAACTCACGCTCGGGGCACGGGGTAACTTGCACAGGGCAATTAGAGTGAACACCAAAGTTGCCTGGTGCGCCTCAGACCCCACAATGCAAATGATGGGTCATGAATGTTCAGACTGGTTTTTAATTATGAACACCAGAAAGGGGAGCCACAGCGAACTCCTGCCCGTCCCCCAATCCAAAAGCTAAAGAGAAAGGTGGCCCCGCCCCATGCAGACATTTGACATGCTGGACCAAGCTGGAGAAGGCCAGAGAGTGCAAGCAGGCACCTCTCACCTGACAGAGGTGACCCCCGGCTGGGCTGGTTTTTCACCATTAGCATCAGGTCACCCTTTGGATACATTTTAAAACTTTTTTTTAACATTTATTCCTTTTTTGATATAGAGAGACAGAGCGTGAGCAGGGGAGGGGCAGAGAGAGAGGGAGACGCAGAATCCGAAGCAGGTTCCAGGCTCCGAGCTGTCGGCACAGAGCCCGACGTGGGGCTAGAACTCACGGACGGCGAGATCCTGACCTGAGCTGAAGTCGGACACTCAGCCTGAGCCACCCAGGCACCCCAACCTTTGGATACATATTAACCGTGACTATCCTGGACCAAGAAGGAAAAGAGGGCCTCGTTCTCCATTACCACCTCCAAATTTCCCACCCTCAGCAAAAGAAAGCTGGATTTGAGCTGTCCTCCAGAACTTCCTTTCAAAGCAGGGAGAGTTCAGATTTCAAGGACTCTCCCGTGAAGTGACCGGATTTTTCTCACATGCACCGTCATGGATTTCCAAAGACAATCGGTCCAGGCAATCACAACAATAAATAGAGAAAATGGGCCAAAATAAAATTGATTTTGCAAATCAAAAATGCAGGATGATCAGCACAGAGAGAGGGAAAGTTATGAATAACTAACAGTGTTTATCTTAGAAAAGGCAGTAGGAAATTAATTCTGAAATGCACATCACACTCTGAACCCAATCCCATTACCATCCAGCCCTATTGTGGCAAGAAAAGGACGTAGCAATTCGGACCACAGCCTGAGTTCCACTCTGATCTCAGGGGATGCCCAGCCCACAGAGGATTATGAATGTTGCACTTTAAAACTATCCTCCCACTGACGAAAACCCATTTGCATTATAAGTAGGATTTGAGTAAAGTGGTCTGGGTCAGGAGACAATTAGAAGTGTCATCAAGTCCAGAGGAAGAAGTTCAATGGTGTGCTTAATATTTGGGAAACAAATTCTTACCCTACAACTTAAGGTATCATGGAACATGATACTCTGAACACTAAGACTGAAAGCCTCAACATCATGGGCCCAGTTAGAGTTCCAGAGGGAACCTGCATTCTTAAGTCCCAAACTCCATCCCTAAGCCTAGCTCATTAACATGAGCCTCTGGGCCGTGGGCCTGAGGCTTTGTGAATGGCTTAACAACAACCACAAATACCAAGACAACCGTGTAGACCAAAAGTTCACAGGTCGGTAACAGTGAATCAGCCAAGTCCTCTTCCAGAAGAAAGAACCATATTTTATTGGTGTTAATCATCCTCAGGAAAGTCACAAGAACTTTTTTATTAGGAAGTCTTTATACGGGCACCTGGGTGGCTCAGTCGGTTAAGTGTCTGATATCACTTCGGGTCATGATCTTGAATTCGAGCCCCGCGTCGGGCTCTGTGCTGATGGCTCGGAGCCCGGGGCCTGCTTCGGATTCTGTGTCTCCCTCTCTCTCTGCCCCTGCCCGGCTCTCTCTCTCTCTCTCTCTCTCTCAAAAATGAATACTAAAAAAAAAATTTTTTTTTAAAAGAAGCCTTTATAGAAACTTAACCCATGGTGTTATAAATTCAACATCCAGTCTGAGTTTAATGAGCCTATGGAAACAATATCCATACCCCCAAACCCACACACGCTTCCCTTGGGTGACACCCACTTATTCTCCAGATCTGGCGTGGTGTCCCCTCTTCCGGAAAGTCACGTCCGACCTCCCAGACTGTACCAGACCTCCCTGTTTTACACTCAAATTTCCTAATATTTCTCCGTCACATCATTTCTCATAATTCTCCTTAACCGCTTGGATAATTCTTTCAGACCCGGCTTCACTGCCAGACTCATCAGAACTGTCTTATTCTCTCCGTTCCACATAGCACCCCACCAGCCAGCACATCACGTGGTAAGTCGAAACAAAGTTATTTACGAAGCTGTTTATTTGTTTAAAGAAATAAATTAATACCTACTTAGGAATAAAACTGGCTAAGAGTTCTGATTTACAAATTCTAAACGCTAAATTTTCTCATTTAGTTGGAGACCCAACTACAGTGAACATATATGATCCTAGCCAACCTGGTATCTATTTCCTTCTCTCTGACGTGGTTCACGTGCAGCTCAGACTACGTGAAAGTCTGGGGTCGTCACGTGACCCAGGCCAGGCCAATCGGTGTGTCCTATTCCACTGGTCACAGCGATTGGTTCAGAGGTGGGCACGTGACTCGGGCTGGGCCAATGAAGCACAAGCAGCCATTTTTGTCGGGATCACTGGGAAGGAGAAGGACTCTTTGTGAGCGGATTCCCCAACTGATAGGGTGAAAGTCTAGAGCTGCTGAGACTGGCTTGTCAGCCCACAGGAAGTTCACGTGGCCGACAAAAAGCCAAAAGATGGAGAAACAGGTTCTTGAGGATATCATCATAACACCTAGATCCCGTTGTGCCTGATGTCACATGTCACCTTGGATTTTACTACGTGAGCTGACTAACTGCCTGTCTGGATTAAGCCATTTGAGTCGGGTGTCTGCTGCTTGGGGACAGGATTGGGTGCAACATCAAAGGAGCTGGGGACCAGGAGACAAGTGCACTTTCAGTCAAACCACCTCGCGCTCACAGTAAGGGCAAAATGAATGTAAGATCCAGGCAAAGGAGGTTTCTCAGAAGAGGACGGGGTGGGCCGGGCCCTGAAGGCGGGTGAGAGTCAGAAGGGCAGCGAGAGGAGGCAGCCTTTGCTGGCGGCAAGGAGAACAGGGCGGCGGAAAGCGTGGGATCGCGGCACGGGGAAGGGGCGAGGGGGCAGCCCGCCCCACTCGGCGAGGAGACCCACGCGGTACGAGGTGGTGCGCGCGCGGCAGAGCAGCAAGAACGCGCCCCGGGCGTAGGGCGCAGGCTGAGATCTGAGGCTCCGGAGACAAAAAAAAAAAAAAAAACCCACAGGGTCACAAGCACTCGCAGCGGATGCCGGCGGAGGGCCGCTTACAAGCATTTCTATGGGCGAAGCCTGCAAACTGGAACGGAGACCCGCTGCCCTTCGCGGGGACGTTTAGGTGTCCGCATCTGGAACTTGACAACACGCTGCATCCAAGCCAGACTTCGGGGTTTGAAACCACCAACAGGAGACTGACTGTGTGGCCGCGAGCCCGCGTTCCTACGTGACAACCGGGGGCTAACGCTGCCGGCATCTCCCGGTTAGATGGGTGCGTCCCCCCAGCCCGCCACCCCTGCCTCACTGGGTCACAGGACCCACTGCTTGTCCCCACGTCATCAGCCTGGCCACGTGAGCGTTACCTGTGCGACCCTGACAGAGAGGAATCTCGCCCTGCGGTCAGACTCCCAGGCTCCATTTTTGTCTCTTTGAATTCGGAGGATCCACAGCGCCTTTTTTTTTTTTTTGATGTTTATTTATTGAGAGAGACACGGAGAGTGGGGAGTGGGGGGGAAGAGGTGCAGGCAGAGAGAGGGAGAGAGAGAACCCCAAGCAGGCTCCACACTGTCAGCGTGGAGCCCCACGCGGGGCTCGATCTCCCCAACTGGGAGATCATGACCTAAGCCGAAATCCAGAGTCAAATGCTTCACCCACTGAACCACCCAGGCGCCCCTCACAGCCCCATTTAAAGAAGGTCTTACTTTCACTGCCTTGGACACTGCCCATGCCTCCCCCCCGTGAGCCTTCTGGTCTAACTTTTGAAATTGGTTCCCACTAAGATCACCTCCCTGGTCGCCTTCATTAGTCAATGGTTGAGGAAGCCCTTGGCGAGGAACAGACTCGTAACTCAAGAGACCCACGCCCCTTGCCACAGAAAACACAGGAGACGTGGGAAAATAGGAAGGCAAAAATAACACTCGGAGAGGCGCAGAATTTTACAGAGCTCTTTAAAAACTTGCCAAGGGAGAAACAAACAAACATGATGTTGCACCGTCTTCAGAAAGAGCAGAATTCAAAGATTACGAAGAACGGCCAAGATGAGATTTTGTGAAAAACTTCTAGCTCCTTCCTTGTGAGTGAGCAGCCGGCAGCCAGTCTTCAAACAAAGTGGTTTCTCTTCAGACCCAGCACCACTGACGTGCACCAGCGATGGTGGCCCCAGTGGACTCCGAGGGACTCGGTTTTATTGAGTCATTGGACTCTGGGCTATCTGTGGGCTGAAACAATGGAATGTTCACTGCTCAAAAAGAGGGAAGCACTTAACAATAACTGCCCAAGAGGGCAAATGGGCTGGACTGGAGGAGAGGGGATGTCTGTGGTTTAATTCAGATGCATTCTCAGGAGCTTTAGAAAGATGGGCCTTGGTCAGTGAGACCCTCGGGCAAGCAGGAGGGGGCTGCAGAGAAGTGGCCCCTAGACGGACTTGAGCCAAGGACACCACAAGTTGGTGTTTCCCCAAGAGGGGACGAGGGTCCCTGTGCCGGACCCGGGAGGCAGCCTTCCTAGCTGTGGCCTCAGCCCCTGTTAACGAAACCACATCTGATGGCCCCATGGAAGGGGTCACTAGCACCGAGGCTGAGGGGACCTAGCGGGCTGCACGCAGGGACAAGACTGACGGGGTGTTCCGGAAGGGGCTGGGCGGTGGCCAAATGGCGAGGTCCTGAGAAGATGTCAGTTGCATGTGAGGACGACCATGAGCCTTTGGCCACATACTTACTATATCTGTGGCCGACGTGGTCTTCGGGCACGCAGAAAATTTAAACGTTCTCGAACCCTCACTGCCTCATCTGTGTCATTAGGGGTATCATGGAGAGAAAACCAAGACAACCAGGTGAGCAACGAGAGGGCTCATTCTTCCCATCGGGGTGGCTCTTGTGAACACAACACCCCCTTCTTCTATTCTTGTTTGTCCTCTGACCCTCAGGACCCCACAGGTCACCCCCGCGATGCTGCCCCGTGTGACAAGGGCAGGACTTATCTCTGTCAGGATTCCCAGCCCCAGCCATCCTTGGAGGGGGGCACCAAAGACGGCCGAGCCCTTAAACACAGGCCTCACCTCCAGGGGTCCGTCCTCTTGGCTCAGTGGCACCCCAGTCTCCACCAGCTGGCCCCCCACTGGACCGTCACCAGCCCTGAAGCAGCTCTGGGGTGTCTGCGGCTCATGGCTCGCCAGTCCCTGAAAGGTCCCACCTGAATGGCCCTCGCTGGCCTCCTGGGGGGTGCAGCCCCCTCCCCTCCTCCCCTCCGGGATCCCAGACTTGTGACACCTATAAGCCGTCTTTTGCCCAGGTTTCCCTGTTCGCAGAGGGAGGGCAGACCAGCCAGCGCCATCGGGCGGACACCAGCCGTGAGCTGTACTTTAAAATAAACACACGCCAACTAGGGCTTTTATCTGAGCCCCGTCCCACGGCCCACATTTTAAGCCTCAGGGACACCTCCACCTCCTACCTCCTTCTTGTCTCCCACAGAGAATCTGTCCCCGAGTCCTGCTGGTTCCGGCCAGACTCCTCTCTTGTATCTCTGTCCTCCCCGCTCCCACTCAGCGAATCTTACTGAAACTGCCTCATGACAGGCCTCCGCCCCCCTCTTCACACCCCCCCCCCAGAGTTTGTCCTGAGACACACACCGCATCATGCCGCTCAAACCCCCGCCCCCAGCCCATGCACAAAGCTGGCCTTGCTCCATTAGGAGGACACTCGGCCACTTGTCTGCACCTGCCAATCTAGCCCGGCTCCTGCTAGTCCCATCGCACGTGCCTACACGTGCACACCTGGGGGCCCCTTAACCGTGCTCACCCGGACACACACATCTGCCTGCCTTTGAACCACGGTCACCTGCGTGTGCACACCTGGGGGCCTTTGCTCCGCCCCTTCCTCTGCCCCAGGATGCTCTTCCCCCAGCCCTGCCCTTGGAGAGCCCCACTGGAGCCCTTGGAGGGTCCACTGTCGTGGACACGATGCTCTGGACAAAGCCACTGTTCCCTCGTCTCTCTTGCCCTCCCCTTGCATACACCTTGTGCGGCTGGCTGACGGTTGTAGAAACTCAGAGAGAAGGAAGTACATTTTATCTTTTGTTCCGTCCCGGCTCCCGCGATGGTCCCCACCCAAACTAAACACTCACAACTGGCTGAACAGAATTGTGCTCCCGTGCGCAGCAAGAGCTAACCGTAATTAATACAGAAATCGGGGACCCCCTATTCCGAGCTCTGAGCACAGGAGACCAATTCATCCTCTGCCCCAATTCAAACCCAAAATGGCAGAGCCAAATTGGCAAACACGAGCTGGAAAGAAAACGTTCAAGCCAAGCCAAATCAGGAGGAAAAAGGCAGTCTTGAGGGAGGAACTAATGAATCTCTGAGAACGCGAAGAGGAGAAAGCAGCAGCTGAAGACCCATTTCGCAGCCGCCCGTCCCAGGGATCAGCTTTTTGTCACTTGCTGTATGTGCAGCTTTATAAGCAAGGGAGAGAATCAAAAGTCCCCTCTGAGCCACAAAATGCTCATGAACTTCAGAAGGGCAGAGGACTGCCCAGCCCGGAGCCTGCGGGGGGCAGGGAGGGGGCCCTGGGCCCAGTGCAGATGGCGTGTGTGTGTGTGTGTGTGTGTGTGTGTGTGTGTGTCAGCAGGGGAAAAACGAGACAACTGTAAGGAAGTGGACTAGATTCAGCTTTGGAGAGGGGTTCTCGGCTGCGAGAGCAGAGATTTTGAGGAGGAATTAGAAAATACATAGCTTGCTACAGAAATTATAAATAAAATCCAGAAAGTTCAGACATAGGATCTGAAAGAATTTCTCAAGCACCTGCCATGTGCCAGGCTCCGAGCACACAAAGATGAATGAGAACCAGTCCTTTCCCAGGAGGGCAGAGTGATCTGGGGGGAGAGACCCATGAATAGACGTGATATGACGCGGAGTGGGGACAGCACGGCTGCACCAGGCACAGGACCCCGGGGGCAGGGACGGTGCACAGAGGAATGAATGTTAACAAGGCAGGTTGTAAAACACACTAAAACCTTTACCTCCATCTTCCCCTGGTAGCTGATAGCTCCGCGGCAGAGGGTGGGGGCAGGACAGAAGAGAAGAGAATGCTCTCTCTGTCCCAGAGACCAGGTCCCAGTAATAAGGTGAGTCCTCCACAGCCCTTTAAGACCCCAGCTCTTGGATCCTTCTCACAAGGAGACATCTTTAGGCTGTTGCCTGGGCACAGTTTTAGGAGGCATCGGAAAAGTGCACAGTTATGGGGCGCCTCGGTGGCTCAGTCGGTTAAGCGTCTGACTTCAGCTCAGGTCATGATCTCACGGTTTGTGGGTTTGAGCCCCACATCAGGCTATGAGCGGCCAGCTCAGAGTCCGGAGGCTGCTTCGGATTCTGTGTCTCCCTCTCTCTCTGCCCCTCCCCTGCTCACACTCTGTCTCTCTCTTTCAAAAGTAAATAAACATTAAAGAAAAGAAAAGTGTGCAGTTAGGACCCCACAGCTGGGGACCATAACTGACGTGGTCTGGGGTTTCATCCTGACCATCTTCCCGGGAAAGTGTCTCATTTTGATCAACCAGAAATCGGCCCCATTTCGCCTTCTATCAGTTGGCTAGGCTGGGTTTGCTGAGGCAACAAACCACGCGGGAACTGAGAACGGCTTCAAAGCTAAGTTTGTTTCCATGCTGCACATCGAGCAGGGATTATCTGGGTGCCCCGCTCCATGGGTGGCCAAACCGTGCCTGCCACCTGTTCTCACGACAGAAGGGTTACTGGCACACAGCCTTGCTCACTCACTTACTGCTTCTGTGCAAAGCCTATGTAGCCAGAACTATTTACTATTTACTATCCAGCCCTTTCCAGAACACGTGTGTCAATCCTTGGTCTGCCGCAGGTCATTTCACTCCAGGACCCATCACCTGGGGAAGAGTTCCAGAAAGTTCTGCGGCAGTAACTAAATGCTCTGACCCGAAATTCCAAGTGAATTATATGCAGCTGCCACTCACGACTCACTGGCCAGAAATCTTCGTGTGGCTCTCCTCAACCACAAGGGGGCTGGAGGTGGTAATCAAATTATTGAGGAGCTTCACCAGTGACCATACACACTTTTAGATTCCTTCCTTTTTTTTTTTAATGGGGATAAGGAAGGGCTTGAGATGTTTTTCTTTTTTGAGAGAGTGCTCATGTGCACATGAGCGGGGGAAGGGCAGAAGGGGAGGGAGAAAGAGAGAGAGAGAGAGACGGTGGGAGAATTCTAAGCAGGCTCTATGCCCAGCATAGAGCCCGACGTAGGGCTCAATTTCACAACCGTGAGCTCATGACCTGAGCCGAAATCAAGAGTCAGACACTCACCTGACTCAGCCACCCAGGCGACCCCCTCCCTTTTAAAAAAAAAAAAAAGAAAGAATTCTGTAAACCCTTGAAAACAATCCATCCCAGGAGAACCATCTGTGAAAGCAATCAGGAAACTCAGAAAACAGTCAAGAAAGAATATGGGGCGCCTGGGTGGCTGGGTTGGTCACATGTCCGACTCTTGATTTCAGTTCAGGTCATGATCCCAGGGTCATGGGTGGAGCCCCACATCAGTCTCTGTGCTGAGCATGGAGCCTGTTTAAGATTCTTATTCTCACTCTCTCAAATAAGAAAGAGAAAGAAAAAGAAAGAAAGAAAGAAAGAAAGAAAGAAAGAAAGAAAGAATAAGGACACCCCTCCAAAAAATACACATACACACACACACACACACACACACACACACTCTTCCTTCTTCGATTAGTATTTTTTCTTATTCAAACCTTCAGGCACCAGCACATCTTTGCAGATTTCCCTCAAACCCTTTAGGAGAGTTCTGTGCGCCTTCCCAGGCTGGGCAGAATTTCAAATCTGATTTACTTGAGTTTCTAAGTACATGCGGGGATGCCCACGAATGTCCCTCCGTGACAGGCTTTATCCTTGTCAGCGCTCTGTTCTGGCCTCTGAACCGAGTCCCTCCTTTCCCAAGAGAGCGGTCGCCACTCGCTTTTGACGGCTCCTCACTTCCTCGCCTCCCCTTCTCTCCCCCTGGAAGGGGCTTTATTCCCGCTCCTCCCATCCCTTCCATTTCCTCCCACCCCATTGTCCCCACTCCTGAAATGTGCAGTGGCCTCTGTACCACGGCAGACTCCCCCTCCTCCTCCCCCACCCCCAATTAGGAATCCCTCCAGAACTCCCTGGACTCCTCAATGGCTGTTTGTGGCTATTAAAACTCGAACTGCTTATTTCTTCTTTTAATACATAGAGCACTTCTGTTCAAGTTGCTGGAGGGCGTTGGACGGCGAGGTATATTTTACGTTTTTAATGAGTCCGATTCAGTGCAGACTCATTTTAAGTTCTACATTTAAAGTTTCCTTATTAGCTTCACAGAGGGGGAAAAAAAGAAAGCAGCATCGGTGCCCGGCCTTCACAGCGTTCGCCACTTCACCTAGAGATAGTTCAGTTTCCGCCGGGATCGAAAATCGGCGTCAGGAAGGCCCCGCATCCACTCGCTAAAGAGAAGCAGCGGCAAAGGCAACAGGAAAGTGTTCAAGCGGGAAGTAAACACGCTGAGGAGTTTCACAAGATCACCCAGAATGGAATGCTTTCTGTCTCCTTAAAACTGTATTTATAAATGTTTCCCTAAGAGATAAATAAGCAGATTTCTGGATGACAGAAATGTTTTCTCTTTGAAGCGTTAAGCAAGATGTTTGCTGTCACAGCTCTGTCTTTGGAAATGCCTATCTGAAAGCCCTTCAATTGCTGGGAGGCCAAACTGCTAGCCCTTGGTTTCAGAACAGACGGAGTCCTCACTCCATCACCTTCACATCCAGTGGGCTGCTGGGAAAAACCAGAGACGCCCCCCCACACACACACACTCACACACACACACTCACACACTCCTGGTTGACACAGGCACCTTCTGCACCACCTGCCACCATGAAGGGGTTCCCGGCGGAAAATTGAGGAGAGAAGGCAAGGAATTCAATGCCAGCATCTTACTTTACGCGTCTCATTTTGTTTTCGATGCCGGAGCAAAGTTAGGCTGCGGTGCTTTGGGGCTGTGAAGTTGCCATAATGATAACTTTGCTGCCTGTTCCTGAAAACGGAAATTTGGCATTCACAACAGGGCAGCATCGGCAGAGGTGGGTCCAAGCCAGAACCCAAAAATCTCTGTTCAAACGAGCCCTACTTGAAAGCTCCATTCAGCTCTCCAGAGCCATGTGCAGAAGCAAAACAATAGTAAATTCAGCAAAGACAAGAGATGTCTTCTGTTGGGCCTGGCCCTGTTCCTAGGCTGGGGGATTAGGACCAGCTGCCCAAACAGTAATTAACAAGACAGGGACAACCCAGAAGGGCAGTGTGATTGGCCGAGGCAGAGAGACAAGCAGGGGTTGGCACGCACAGGCTGAGAATTCCAGCATTCTCCGGGGCCCGGTGACAGTCACCTGCCCCCACGCACTGGCAGAGTTTAAGAAACGAACGTGCATTTGCAATCTCCAAGAGTTGAATCTGAATACGGCAGGCAACAAGAGGTATTTTCCAAATGTACTTGGTCCCCTGTCCTTTATGTTGTTTTGCGGAAGGCCTCCAAACAGCCTAATATACTGTATATCACATTTGGGAAATAACTCTGCGAGAGAAGCTTTTCAGTGATTTCCCCCCGCCCTGGTTTTCAATGTAAAATTTACTTTCAGGTCAAAGGTCTCGAGCAACAACAATACACATCTTTTAAAAGATTAAATTTCATCAAGATAGAATTATAAAAATATGAGGGCTGGAAAAGAATTTGGAGCTTGCCAATTTTTTTAAATGTCTGTTTATTTTTGAGAGAGCGAGCATGAGTGGGGGAGAGGCAGAGAGTGATGGAGAGAGAATCCCAAGCAGGCTCCCTGCTGTCAGCACAGGGCCGGATGTGGGGCTCAAACTCCTGAACCATGAGATCATGGCCTGAGCCGAAACCAAGAGTCGGACACTTAACCGACTGAGCCACTCAGGCGCCCCTGGAGTTTGCAGATTAATGCTCTCATTTTGAGAGACAGGATATTGAGGCTCAAAGGGACAAAATGTCTGTGCCTAGACAGACACACAGAAAGCCGGGTGGCAGCCAAAATTCTGATCTCTTTTCCCCCTGATGCTCGACCCAGGGTTCTGCCTCATTTCATACTGAAGCTTCTTGTCATCGTTAGGAAAAAGAAAAAAAAACCTAGGAAAAAGAAGTGTGATGGGAAAAAGCAGCAACTTTTATAGTCTACGAAAAGGTCACCAAATGCTCTCATTTAAAAGCGATACCATGAAATCTGAAAGTAAAATGCAAGCAGCAAAAACTCAAAGTATGTGAATGAGCAAAAAAACATTTTTTAATGTTGGGCTGTAAGGCGCTGACATGCAAAAATTGAATAGAATTATTAGGAAGAATATAGGAGACAAGGTTTAAGATTTTGGTGAGAGAGGGGGACCTGGGTGGCTCAATCGATTGGGTGTCCGACTTCGGCTCAGGTCATGATCTCAACAGTTTGTGAGTTCGAGCCCCGCGTCGGGCTCTGTGCTGACAGCTCAGAGCCCAGAGCCTGCTTTGGGTTCTGTGTCTCATTCTGTCTCTGCCCCTCCCCCACTTGTACTCTGTCTCTCTCTGTCTCTCAAAAATAAATAAATGTAAAAAAAAATTTTTTTTAAAGATTTTGGTGAGAGAGATAAACTACACAGTCACAGAACAGAAGATTGATAGTGTGAGCACCATAAAATTTTAAACATATGTGAGACAAAAGATTCCATAAAAAAATGAATGGATGAGACAAATTAGAGACAATATCTGGTCCATAAGTAAAGACCTAACATCCAAAATACATGATGGACACCCACAAATCAATAAAGATAAGCTCATAGCCAAATAATATGAAAAGGGATTGCACAGAAAAGGACATGCAAATGGCCAATAAACACAGAAAAAGATATCTGACATCACCAGCCATCACTGAAATGAAAAATCAGAACGATAAGAAGATACTGTCACTCCCCAAAGTGACGACATTCAAAAGGTTTTATAGTATCGAGCACTGAGGAGAATGCAGGGAAATGAAAGCTGTCACACATTACTGGATTTGTACAGCCATCTCATAAAGCAACTGGCTGCTTCAAAATGTTCTGAATATGCAAACCCCGTGACTGGAAACCCTTCTAGAAAAGTACGTACAAATGTTCACAAGAGACATGTGCGACTGCAATGAACCCACCATTATTGGAAACAATAAAAATTTGTAAACAAATTCAGTGTCCATTGATGCAGGAATGGCTACATAAGCCATAATCTACCCCTATCATTGACTCTTTTATAGCAGTTAAAACAACCGAGATGGACAACCATTGCCTTCCGGAATGGTTGCCTGGATAATCCCAACCAGCCCTCCCACAGATGACAACAAGAAAAGCTGATCGAAATGTAAGGATGATTTACTGAAGGAAACCCAAAAAAGTGAAAGAAGAAAACATGAAGAATTAGTGAACCAGAATGCAAGAGATGACAGAGGCCAGGGATTGGAGGTTTCATTCCCTCAATGACATTTGTGAGTATCAGAGGGGGTGGCTGAGAGGATGATAGCTTTTGACACCTTATAGGGCTGTGGACACACACTGAAGACACACACACACACACACACACACACACACCACACACACACACACATTTAAATTTGTTTGGGAACCCCCAGGGCCATATCATGGGAATGATACAGAACCAAAAATGGGCCGCCACTCAGTTTGATTTCAAATCATGTCAGTCCCTGAAAGTGTACGTATCAAGGTGATCTGAGTTTTCTCTGGTGTCCTAGAATGCTAGTGCTCCTAGCCACCTACAAAAGCAAACATAAACCCTCTTGGAGAAAGGTAAATTCATCGAAGGACTCCAATCATTTTTACACACAGTTCTGAAAACACAATGTGTGGTATATAACAAAAAATAACCAGACACATGAGGAGACAACCCAGTAGGAACTGTCAAAACATGAATATTCAAAAGAACAGACTACAAAAATGCACCTGCACGGGCATGTAATGTTGCAATTCTCAGTCACAGTCTTAGATTTATTTTTTAATATCTAGGGGCGCCTGGGCAGCTCAGTCAGTTAAGTGTCTGACTCTTGGTTTCGGCTCAGTTCATGGTCTCATGGCTTGTGAGTTCGAGCGCCAAGGTGGGCTCTGTGCTGACAGTGTGGAGCCTGCCTGGGATTCTCTCTTTCCTTCTCTCTCTCTCTCTCTCCACCCCCCCCCGACCCTCCCCTACTTGCTCTCTCCATCTCTCTCTCAAAAATAAATAAACTTAAAAAAAATTTTAATATTTTGAAAATAACTTCAAATTTACAGAAAACTTGCTAGAATAAGAATATTATGAAAAACACCCAGATTTGCCTACTAACATTTTACCCTATCTGCTTTATCATTTACATTGTTGTTTGCTCGCCCTCAAGCCTGTGTATTCCCTTGCTCTCTATGATTTAACATATGAAAATCAATCAACATACTTCACCCTAGTAATAAGTTTAAAAAGAAAATATATGATGATTTCAACAGATGGAGAAATAGTTTGCTTGACACAATTCAACACAATATATCCTCTCAGCAAAGAAGAAATACAACAAAACTCTCTCAATCTCATAAAACACATCCACACAAACACCCAAAAGGCTACAGCTAATAATATATATAGTGATGAAAGATTTGAGTGCTTCCTCCATAAGATCAGGTAGAAGGGAAGGTTATCCAAAGTCACCATTTCTTTCTTTTTTTTTTAATTTTTAATCTTTATTTATTTTAGAGAGAGAGAGAGAGACAGAGCATGAGCAGGGGAGGAACAGAGAAGGAGACACAGAATCCGAAGCAGGCTCCAGGCCCTGAGCTATCAGCACAGAGCCCGACATGGGGCTCAAACCCACAAACTGCGAGATCATGACCTGAGCCAAAGTTGGACGCTTAACTGACTGAGCCACCAAGGCACCCCCGAAGTCACCATTTCTAAACAACATTGTACTGGTGTTCTCAATAATAAGGTGTGAAGGGGTGCTTGGGTAGCTCAGTCAGTTAAGTTCTGACTTTGGCTCATGTCATGATCTCACAGCTCATGAGTCTAAGCCCCGCATCGGACTCTGTGCTGCCGGCTCAGAGCCTAGAGCCTGCTTCACATTCTGTGTCTTCTTCTCTTCTGCCCCTCCCCCACTCACACTCTGTCTCTGTCTCTGTCTCCTTCAAAAATAAACATTAAAAAATGTTTAAAAAATTAATAAGGTAAGAAAACAAAGTAATAGGTATTCAAATTAGAAAAGAGGTAAACTGTCTTCATTAACAGGTAACATAATTGATGGTTAAATAGAAAGCTCTAAGCAAACTATCAAAAAAAGTTATTAGACAGCTAAGTGAGATTAGTAAAGCCACAGAATATAATGTCAATATAAAAAAAATGCATTTCTAAATTAAAATTTTAAATAAGAATAGCATTGGCAGTAGCATCAAAACATACTTAGGAATAAATGCAACAAAATATTTGCAATATCTGCATGCTATAAACTATAAAATACTGATGAGAAAAATATATATAAGACCTAAATAAATTAACGGTTCTTCAGGATCATAACACTGAATATTGTTAAAACGTATGTTAATTCTCTCCCAAATTGATCTACAGATTTGATGTGATCTTAGTCAAAAATCCCAGTAGGCTTTTTTTGTATAAACTGATAAACCAATTCCAAAACTTAAACTGAAATTCAAAAGACTTTGAACAGCAGAACAATTTTGAGACAGAAGATGAAACCGAAGAGCTTATACTATCTGGATTCAAGATAATTAAAATAATGTGGACAAATAGACATGTAGCTACATGGCACAAAATAGAGAGTCCAGAAATAGACTGGAAAAAAATATATAGTCAGTTGATTTTCAAGAAAAGTATCAAGGTACTTCAATAAGGAAAGAATTTTTTCAACAAATGGCAAAAAAAATCAATGGTAGGAAATAAGGGGAAAGTAAGGGAAAAATAGAAAAGAGAGACCAAAAGAAAAAGAAAAGAAGCTGGACCTTTACCCTCATGCCATTTGCAAAAATAAACTCTGATGAATTCTAGTCCTAAACATTTTTAAAAATTTTTAATGTTTATTTATTTTTGAGAGACAGAGAGAGAGAGAGGCAGAGAGCAAGCAGGGGAAGGACAGAGAGAGAGGGAGACACAGAATCTGAAGCAGGCTCCAGGCTCTGAGCTGTCCGCACAGAGTCCAGTGTGGGCCTTGAACCCACAAGCCATGAGATCATGACTTGAGCTGAAGTTGGACGCTTAACCGGCTGAGCCACCCAGGCACCCCTAGGCCTAAGCATTTTAGAACTGTGAGTACAAAACCCCTACAAGGAAATACGGTATAAAATCCTTAGGAATTCAGGTAGGGAAAAAAAATTGATAGGACATAAATATCATGACCCATAAAATCAAAAATTGATATACTGTACTTCATTAAAATCTAAAACATTTGTTCTTGCATTGATAAGAAAATAAAAAGGAAAGCACAGACTAGTAGGAAAAGGTTGGCAAAAAAATGTATGTAATAAAAGAGTGATATCCAAAATGCAAAAACAACTCTTACAACTTAATAATTAGAAAACAAACAACTTGGTGGGTTTTTTTCATGGACAAAAGATTTGGACAGACATTTTGGCAAAGAAGATACATGAATGCCAACTTAGCACAAGAAAAGATGCTCAAAATATTTAGTCACCGAAGAAACGCAAATACAACCCCAGTGAGATGCTCCTATACACACACTAGCATGCTTAAAATTAAAGACTGACGATGTCAGATGTTGACAAGGATAAGGAGCAACTGAAACTCCTACAGTGCTATAAGAAGCATAAATGATATAGTCCCTTTGAAAAGCAATTTGGCAGTTTTTTTTACAAAATGAAACATGTGCTTGCAATGCGACTCAATGATCTTAATCCTGGGGATTTAACCACATAAAACATAAACATATGTCCACACAAAGATTTGCCTGTGAATGTTCACGGGAGCTTTGTTCACGCAAGCACGAAACTGGGAAAAAATGTAAATGTCTGTGAACAGACAAATAGATAACAAATTGTATCGACACCACAATCTTCCACTGGAAAAAGGAGAAGGAACAGAGTCTAATATACCAACATCATGGATGAATCTCAAACCATCATGCTGAGCAAAAGATAACAGACCCATCTTTACATCTGTGTTAAGCTCCAGAGATGGCCAACCCGATCTATAGAGACGGAGAGCAGGTCAGCGATTGCCTGGGAACAGGGGTGGGGGGAGTCGACTGGGGTAATGCACAAGGAAATCATTAGTTGCCATGGCAACATTATGCATCTTGCTAGTGGTACTGATTAGTAAGGTGAAAACATTTGTCAAAACTCAACAAAATCTACATTTAAAGTGGGTGTTTTTTATTGTATCCACATTATACCTCAAGAATTTCTGGTTTTTAACGAAGCAGACACAGAAAGAAGAAAGATTATTACCTTGAAAGGAGAAATAGACTGACAGTAACTTCTCAACACAAACAATGTAAGTCAGAAGACAGTATAATGATGTATTCAAGGTGCTGAAAGAAAGTAACTGCCAACTTAGATTTCTATAACCAGAGGAAATGTTCTTCCACAACAAAAGTGAAGTTAAGCCATTTTCATACCAACAAAAACTGGTAACATTTCACCTACCGCAGGCACTACTAAATAAAATGCTAAAGAAAACAGAAGAAAAGGTGAGCCCAGATGGTCGAATAGAGATGCAGGAAGGAAAGAAGGAAAAAAGCAAAGAAAATGGCCAATGTATGGGTACTCTAAGTGAATACTGACTATAAAAAATAACACTAATAGAGTATTGACCTATGCAACAATAGAAAATAGTCAGGGAACGTGATAAATGAAATGAAAGTATTATGATGAGTTTTTTGGAAGTATGGCAACATTGCCAAATATTAGACGTTGATAAACAAAAGTGACACGTTGAATTCTCTACAGTAGCCATAAAAACAGTAAAAGTATGCAAACTCATAGCTAATTAAGAACTTTTTTTTATTATTCCATCATTTCCCTTAATCAATCCAAAAGAAAGGAAGAAAGGAATATAGAACAGGAATGATAAAGAAAAAACAGGTAGTAAGATCATGGATTAAAGCACAGATAGCATCAGGGATAGCATCAAATGTAAATGGACAAAATATGCCAGTTAATAAACAAGGATCAACAGACTGGCAAAAATAAAAATAAAAACCCAAGAGACCCAACCAAAATATTTTGAAGCTGGGTTGAAGTTAAAGTTCAAGAAATATATGCCATGTGAACAGTACCAGAAGAAAACTGGTATAATATTAATACCAAAGTAGATTTTAAGACAAAAAAGCACAAAAGGAGATAAACAGGGTGACTTCAAAGTGACGAAAGGTTCAATACACCAAGAATCCATGGAGGATGGGGTAACTTATTAAATCCTAAGTAGGGCCGGGGCGCCTGGGTGGCTCAGTGGGTTGAGCGTCCGACTTCAGCTCAGGTCATGATCTCGCGGTCTGTGAGTTTGAGCCCCAAGTCGGGCTCTGGGCTGACGGCTCAGAGCCTGCAGACTGCCTGGGATTCTGTGTCTCCCTCTCTCTCTCTGCCCCTCCCCCGCTCATGCTCTGTCTCTCTCTCTCTCTCTCTGTCAAAAATAAATAAACATTAAAAAAAATTGTTAAATCCTAAGTAGGGTAAAATCAAGTCCCAAATGCAACACTGTGGTCCTTTCTTTGCTACTAACAGGCTGTGTCATGCTAAATACTTCAATAACTTTGTCCCTTTGTTTCCATTCATCTGCAAAACTAGATAAAAATAATAGCCACATTGATGACTTCACAAGGTTGATCATGAATGCCAAATGACATACTTCATTACCGGTGGAACTGGATGATGTGAATCGGGAAAGGAAAAGAAGTCATTTATGAAGGGCATACCATGCAGGAAAAAACACACTAGAGGTTGTATGATTCTTTTATGGGACCTTCCCAGAAACCCGATGAGGTAGTCATTTTTTGTATTCACTTTTTAACAAGTGAGAAACAAGAGCCCCGAAGAGGCTAAATGACTTTCCCAAAGATAGCAAATTACACAGCCAGAATTCAAATCCGAGTCTCTTTTACTAGAAAGTTACACTTAAGTCTGGTTACTTCTTAATGAATACAAAATCAGAACTTCTAGTTAGATAGTTCACAGGTCACTTTGTGATATTCCCTTTCTAAAGTTCTATTTTAAAGTTCACATCCCTAGTATATAAATAGCTCACAGAAATCAATAATAATAACTAGAATTCACTGAGCCCTATTTACAGACCAGCGATACAAAATTATCTCGTAAAATCCTCACAGCAATTCTGTGATGTAAGGTATCAATCAGGGTCCGATCAGTAAGTCGAGCAAGAAAATTTTAATACAAATAATTATTAACTACAATAGGGAAGAAGTTATCAATGTAATAATAATTTTAAAAAAACTCAAAAGAACACCCTAGACCTGATGGAGAGTGGAACAATGACAAGGGGTTGGAGGAGGCTTTCATAAGGCTGAGATTCAGACTCTGTTGGAGAAAGACAGCCGGCCGTCTCAACCACTCTGCTGCATCACCAGAGATGTGAAAGCACAGTTACCAAAAGCAGAAATACAAATGATCAGTAGGCACCCGAAAGCCTCTCGGTCCCATTAGATAGAAAAGCACTTAGAAAACAGTTGAATACATTTTATGCTAAGCAAGTAAGTAAAAACGTCAGTATGATAACACTCGACACTGTGAAAATGAGGCAAGACAAGCACTGCCTATGCTTTCTGTTGGAGCAGTGTATCCGTCAGGGTTCAACCAGGGAACCAGTAGGAGATAAACGTTGGGAGATGTGTCGGAAAGAATTGGCTTAAGCAACCGCAGGGGGCTGGCTAGTCAAGTTTAAAACCGATAGGGCAGGCCTCTGGGAAGCACAGGCTGGAACGTCTCAGACAGGAACCAAGGCCGCAGTCCACAGGCAGGGTTAACCTCTTGCCTCCGGGAGACTTCAGTTCGGCTCATAATGTACTTCAACTGATTGGGCCACGCCCACCAGATTATCTGAAATAATCTTTTACGTCAAATCAACTGATTATGAACATTAATCAGCAACACCTACATTCGTGTTTGGATAACTGGGCACCGCAGCCCAGCCAAGTGAGAGCACAAAACTGGCCGTCGCAAATATTACCTGATCCTTCCCTAGAAGCAATGTCCCCAAGTGTGTGAAAAGCCTTTAAAAACATCAGTAGCCAGCACCTTGGCTTCTGGAAAGGCACCTGAGGAAATTATCTAAAGGACAAAGATTCAAGCATTATTGAGAGCAGCACAATATTTGAAACAACCTAACTGGCCCCGTTAAGGAAATTATGTAACGTTCAGATGAAGAAATACTGCGGAACCACTGAAAGGTTTACAAAAAGTTTGCAATTACATTCGTAAATGCCTGCGATAAAATACAAAGCCAAGAAAAGCAGGAGGGAAAACTGTTTATACAGAATGTAATAAGTTCAGAGAGTAAGAGTGCGAAGTGGAACTAGAAAAAAAAAAAACACATTAACGGCAGTTCTTCATATTTTCTGTTTTTCAATTTTGGACGATGACCTTGCGTTAGTTTCAAAACTCCACAGAGTGAAATAAAGACGATCGCACCCAGCGAACTACAGAGCACAGATGAAAGCGAGGTGTCACTCGGTAATTAGGAGCATTTCATCCTGGTACAGACCCCTAGTCCTGAATGCAAATGGGGGCGATGACCTATCCTCGTCTTTAAGAAAAAGGAGAGAAATGAGAATAAAAAAGTGACACCTCCTTCAGCCCAGCAGCCCCCTCGAATAGATACACATTTCCCAACCACTGTGCGGGGGAAACTATAATAAATTACCATGGGGGGTGGGGGGAGGAGAATACACTTCACCAGCCTTGCCCTTCTCGATTCAGCTCAATTTCACGGTGCACGACTGCCTCCTATTTCATTGTCACTAAGGCACCAGGGAAAACAAATAGAATAAAGATTACCATTGTTAACAGACGTTTAAAAAAAAACAAAAAAATATTTTTTTTCTTACAATTTCAATGGGTTATTTAGTTTCAATGGCATCTGCTGACAATGAAAAATGTAACCACCATAGCTATAAATCTGCTTGGGTTGTAAATGTTTAATTATAATGTTTCCATTTCAATTTAAGATAACTTCACTTTCTATCTTAAGAACTGTTACCAAGAAAACAGAGGGGAAAAATATCCACAGCAGTGATCGTCGCTCAGCTCACTGAAACTCTCTCAAAGCAGAGAATCCAGGCGGTGCTTCTCGGCAGGGGGCCCAGAACTGCCACTTTATTCTTTCAGGGACGTCATGGAGTCACAGAGGAGATCGAATCGGGGTCCCCTCCCCATCCTCACGAAGTCCTCTGGCTCTGCTAGAGTCCGCAGAGGGACAGGTCAGCCCCAGCGCCCCCCCTCCGCCCCCCTGGCACCAAATACAGAAGGTTTACGGCCACGGGGGCTCATACATGTCCCCTTACAGACCCGGACATTAGCAACCAGCCCCATGTCCCCACCAACATCTGTCAAAACGGAAGTTAACCTCTGGCGATGTCACACAAAGATACGTATTCCTCTGTGCCCAAAACTCAACTCTGCCTACAGGATAGATTATGATTCTACACATGATAATCAAAGGACCCACAGAGAAAGAGCCCTTCCCGCGGTCTCGGCTCAGGTGGGGTGGCATCCCCTTACTGGGCATTTGATCCTTGCTCCCGGTCAGAACTTCTTTTCTCTTGTTGAGGAGATCATTTCCCGGGTGCTTCTTTGTCCCCAGCCCCACACTGAACACGCCAGCTGAACTATCTCATTTCATTCCCACAGCAAACCTGAGAATGGGCGTTATTCTTGTGCCCATGTCACAGATGAGAAATGGTGGGACACAGGGGTTGAGTCACCTGTCTGAGGTCACACGGCTAGAAAACGACCAAATGTGACCCCAAATTTGACCACATAATTTTTTTTCATTTTTTTTATTTGAGAGAGAGAGAGAGAGAGGGAGAGCGCACGAGTAGGGGAGGGGCAGAGAGAGAGAGAGAAAGAACCTCAAGGAGGCTCCTCGCTCAGTGCGGAACTGGATGCCGGGCTTGATCCCACGCCCCTGGGATCGTGACCTGAGCCAAAATCAAGAGTCAGACGCTCAACTGACTGAGCCACCCAGGAGCCCCCCTGACCATGTAATTTTTAGTGATGTGGGATTTATGTCCCTGGAAAGTACCCAGGCAAACCACAAAAATATCCCCAAGCCAGAAGGAACACTCAGATTCTCAATCCTAGGGGCATTGGCTGGTGTGCAACTCACACAACCCACTGCTTCCCCATTTCAGACCTCCCAGCCCTGTGCCCAGAGGCAGATACAGGATTTCACGGCAGATTTCTCCCCCCGAGGTACTGGGGACACCTCCTGCCTTTTCTGCTCCTCGGTCAGCCACGGTCTAGTCCTCTGGCAGAGCCCCTGCCTTCGGAACAGGGGATCGTGGAACTTAATAGAGTTTCTGAGGAGAAAAACAAAATGTGCCTTGACATTCTCTTTAAGAATCCATTTTCATTCACCTTAACTGTGCGTGTTGGGTGAAGACCATCAGTTTGAGAGGAAAGTATCTTCAAAAAGACCGCATTTGGATTCAAGTCTTCAGGGCGATTTTCGGTGCAAGGAAGAAACGCTCAAGGGAACGTTTATTTTCTGTGCAAGGAAGAAACGTTCAAGGGAACGTTTGCCAAGAAGAAAGCATTAAGAGGACGTTTGCAAAGTTTATATTTTATGTCATTTAATCTCCTTGGTGAGCCTGCAGGAGAATCGCCACCACACAGAAGGGGTGGGGTGGAACGGGCCATCGGACGGAGCCACCCAGAACCCAGCTGTCTGCTTGAAAAGCAGGATCAGGGGCGCCCGGGTGGCTCAGTCGGTTAAGCGGCCGACTTGGGCTCGGGTCACGATCTCGCAGTCCGTGAGTTCGAGCCCCGCGTCGGGCTCTGTGCTGACACCTCGGAGCCTGGAGCCTGCTTCGGATTCTGCGTCTCTCTCTCTCTCTCTCTCAAAATAAATAAATAAACTTAAGGAAAAAAAAAAAAAAAAGAAATACTTCTTTCCTAAAATACCACTGTGTGCTTAATGGTAAATGCCAACAAACAGCCAACCCCAGGGTGATATTGTGATTTATAACAAGAAACACAGGGAGCGCCTGGGTGGCTCAGTCAGCTAAGCATCGGATTCTTGATTTCAGCTCGGGTCATAATCTCATGGTGTGTGGGTTTGAGCCCCGCGTCAGGCCCTGTGCTGAGATTCCCTCTCCTTTTCTCTCTGCCCCTCCCCTGCTCTCCCTCTCTCTCCCTCACCAAATAAATAAATAAACATTAAAAAAAAGAGTCTTCCAAAAAGAAATACAGGGTCCCCTCCTTGTCTGCAGGTGTTACGTTCCAGGACCCCCAGTGGATGCCTGAAACCCCAATAGTACCGAACCCAGTAGGTACTAAGTTTTTTCCTGTACCTACACACCTATGATGAAGTTTAACTTCTCAACGAGGCACAGTAAGAGATTAGCAACAATAACAATGATAAAGAACAATCATAACAGCATGACGTAATGAAAGCTGTGTGACTGTGCTCTCTCTCCCGCTCTCCAAATATCGTCCTGGGGTGATGTGAGACGACAAAATGCGTGAAGCGATGGCGGGGGGTGCATGACGCAGGCATTGTGACGCTAGGTCAGGAGGGTCACCTGCTTCTGGACCGTGGTTGACCACGGGGAACGGACCCTGGATAAGGGGGACCACTGTACGCATTTGCTATTTGAGAGCAATGAAGGTGCCTCCTGTCGTGTTAATGAGGTGACTTCGGGGACACGCCTGAGGATGAGGGCTGCAGGGGGAACTTTCAGTCCCAAATCCCTGGCCACCGGGGAGAGTGGAGGGGCTGGGGACTGCACCACTCACCAATGGACATGATATTCCAGCGGATCCAATGAATCGCACCTCTGTAATGAGGCCTCCGGAAAAACCCAAAAGGACAGGATTCAGAGAGCTTCTGGGCTGCTGAACCCATGGCAACTCGGGGGGGAGGTGGCATTCTCTGAGCAGGTGGGAGCCCCACGCCCTTTCCCCACGCCTGCGGCCTCTCTTTTCCCTGGCCGGCCCTGAGTTCTATTCTTGCAGAGGGAACCAGTAACCCAGTAAGCAAACTGTTCCTCGAGATGTGTGAGCCACCCTAGCAAATGAACCAAACCCAAGCAGGGGGGTGTGGGACCCTTCCGACCTATAGCTAGCTGGCAGAGACACAGGTGACCGTCTAGACTTGGACTTGGCCTCTGAAGTGGGGTGCCAGCTGTCTTGCGGGACTGAGTCCTCGCCCTGTGGGACCTGACGCCTCCCTCCAGGTGGACAGAATCAGCCCCGAGGAGTCACTGGGTCGAACCGCAGGACGCCCAGCTGGGGCTGGAGTGTTGCCCAGTGGGGAGGGGAGCCCCCCAACCACACACGCGTTGAAACGGAGTTCGGAATTTGTACTCGGTTTGGGGGGACAGTGGGGAGCGGAGAGGACTGTGGTAAGCGACACAGCGCGGGGGGACCCCTTCCGAACCGAGCAGCCGGTCAGCTCTGGCGGGTGTGACCATTCAATATCAGATTCCATCCGTCCTGTCTGCACTTTCTCCAGAGATGCCCAAATTGTGTATTTTTAGTTGAACCTCCCGATTCTTTTAGTGTTGGCCCAAAGTGAAGGGGAAAACACACACACGCACACACACACACACAGAAACACTCAGCCGGTCAAACTTAGACTACCCAACTCGCCACCTGGATGAAGGATGGGCCAAGGGAACCAAAATGCCAGGTAGCCAGAGTTCCCCGTGTTCACACAGTCCGGGAGACCCAGCGTGCTCCCCGAAACAAAGACGTCTCTGCTTCGCAACTGTTTAATCACGGGGGAGATGCAAGGTTCCTTTATTAACTGGAAAATAATAGTGTGCCCTAATGAGTCACTCAGCGTCCAAATGTATCGAATTCATCATCGCTGTTTTTATTTTTTGAAAATGATTAAATATCATTTTCTTTCCCTTTATAGCAAAGACCCAAGTGACAGCCGATCCATCAGTGTATCTGCTGATGTTTAACTACAGCATTTTGCATTCATTATTTCCTCCTTACGTCGTTCTTTTAAAAAGAGGAATAACTTAATTCCGCCTCTTGACAGCAGGGGAAATTAAATGGCATGTCTCTAAGATGAGTGTTTCTCCGACAGAACTCCACCAGCACTCCATATAATCAAGCCAGAAGAGAATCAACCCAAAATAAGACGTTCAAGAACAAGCTTCTGGAAAACAAAACAAAACAAAACAAAACAAAACACCCTCCCACTTAAGAGAGATAAGGAACCTTGTAACCTCAAACACCACTCATCAGTTGGTACAACCAGTTCAGAGAGCAGCTTGGGGACAGGCCAGAAGCCGAAGAGGTACATCCCCGAGTGTCCTCAATCCCACCGCTGTGTTCGGACCCTAGAGCCCAGACACGGCATGTTTTCACTCCAGCCTCCGCTGAAGATTAGACTCTGCAGGGCAACTCAGAAAAGTCAGACATAAAAAGGACACTGAAGTTTCACAAACATTTCCCTGATTTACGCGCGATGGACTCCAATGTTTTCTATTCTGTGCTAATGGATTCAATTTCCAGTTTTAACGCTTGTCATGACTCATTAGTAGGTTGCAATCCCCCGTTTAAAGACCACTCTCCCAAAAGGACCTAGTGCAAATATTTCATACTGCACGCACAAGAATGGACACTGAGATCTATAGGGGCCCAAAGTTTTAAATAACAGGCATCCATCAACAAGAGAAGAACGCATGAATAAATTATGGAATGTCTATACTACGGGATACTATACAGCAGCGGGGAAAAGACGTACACATGTGTCTGCAGGGTTTAACTCGGGCAATGTTGTGCTGGGCAAAAAACGCAAGTTGCAGAATGATCCTTATGGCACAACGCCATTTATAAAAAGTTTGAAAACATGACACACTATCTTTAGAAAGGTATCTATCTGTCTTAGACTGTTCAAGGCTGCTGTAACGAAAGACCACAGACCGGGTGGCTTGTAAACAACAAACATTTATTTCTCAAGGTAATGGAGGCTGGAAATCCAAGGTCGAGACGCCTACAGATTCAGTGTCTGGTGAGGGCTCACTTCCTGGCTCAGAGATGGGCACCTTCTCACTGTGTCCTCATGTGGTAGAAGGAGGACACAAGCTCTCCGGGATCTGTTTGATAAGGGCACTAACCCCACAGATGGGGGCTCCCACCTCCTAATGCCACCATCTCGAGGTTAGGATTTCAACATGTGAGTGTTTTTTTAATTTTTTCAATGTTTATTTATCTTTGAGAGAGAGACAGAGAGAGTGCGTGAGCAGGGGAGGGGCAGAGAGAGAGGGAGACACAGAATCCGAAGCAGGGTCCAGGCTCTGAGCTGTCAGCACAGAGCCTGACGCGGGGCTCGAACTCATGAACTGTGAGACCATGAGCTGAGCCGAAGCCGGATGCTTAACCGACTAAGCCACCCAGGCGCCCTTGCAACCTGAATCCTTGTTACTATGGGCCGTAGAATAGGAATTCTGGACCCATTATGGGTCCATATCTTCCTCCCCCAAACCAATAACCTTGGTCTAATCAAGAGGGAAAGAACCAGGCAAACAGATAGGGAGACATCTGTATACGACCTGATTAGTCCTCCTCGAGACCAAGTGGATCGATCATCTGGTAACACAGAGGAAGATCTTCACTGTGGAAGGCTGGACTCCCCCCCCACCCCCCCGGTGCCATCAGCATCAAGTTGTCTGAATGGCCATGTTCAGATACAGGCTGCAAATTGCTCACCATCAATAGGACAGGCAGCCATGTTGGGCCAGTGCCTATGAAAAACAGCACAGGGGACTGGCTCTGGGACTGGTTAAAACCAAATAAAACGCCCTTTCAAAAGACACCAAGGTTTCCTCTCGATACCTGGGCATATCACCTTTTATCTAGGTTTAAAGGCACGATGCAAGAAATGATGCTTCATGGAGGCAGGCTGCATTAAACGCCTACTTTCAAAGCACAGAAAATTGCCTCCAGAAACTTCAAGGAAGAAAGGGTTTTTTGGGGGTGGGGGATCGGAGGAAGAAGCAACCCCTCAAAGCTTCATGCGCTTGCTTCTGTCAAAGACGTGCACCAGATCTGAGGAGGACTTCATGGTTTCCAACGACACATGTCATGTCTTAATAATAAACATGTCAAAATAAGTAAATAAATACATCAACATAATGACACACGGATACAATAATTTGACAGAGCAGCTGACGTTTCTGACAAACGTGCACCAATTTAAAAGGCCAAATAAAGAGTAGCCCCCGTTAGCATCAACTCTGCCAATGACCCTTGGTGGATTTCATCAACTGCCCATCAGAAATGTGGTGTAAGGGCCCCGATTTAAAACCACCGTCCTGACAGACCTTGGAAACCTCCAACTTCCTCTGGCTCAATTTCTGCCTGCATAAGGGGACTACCAAAGTTAAACCTCACAGTAGAAATAAAATCTGCACTAAGAAAGGGCATGTCAGAACCCAAATGACACTTGAATTTCTAAGAAACTCTCTTCTCCATTCTCATTTCACAAAGGAGCTACAATGCATGAATCCGGCAATGTGGCGATGAAGACTGGGCTTCCCACAGCCTTGAACAGCGTAGCTGAAATTTGGGGATCTGGAGAAAGCACCAGAATCCTGCCAAAGGGTTGACTTGGGCAGTGTCTCTCTCTCTGGCCCCATCCCCTCCTTTTTCTGAGGTAACTCTGATGCTGAGAAAGGAGCCTTGAGCTTAGAGCTACTGATATATATTTGGCACCTTACCTCTGATATCTTCCTCCCCAAATCTATAACCCCGGTCTAATCAAGAGGGAAAAAACCAGGCAAACGGATAGGGACACGTCTGTATACTGCCTGAGAAGTTGAGTGCCAGGCCCTGTTCTAGAACCCGGAAGTCCGGGCTCAAATCCCAGACCCACCAGATATAGCTATGCCCTATTAAGTAGGCCCTTAATAGCTCTGAGCCTCACTGTCCCCATCTGTATGTGGGGCTAATAGTGCCGCCTGCTTCACAGGGGTGTTTTGGTAATGAAGGGGGATGGTGCATAGCCTTGGCATCGTCCTTTGTAAGATCTGCTGAAAATGCCTGAAAATGCCTCCCACATTGGCGCCTCTCCTAGACGGCTCAAAGCGTCCCACCCAACACAGAAGCCCCATTCCCTAAGACTACCCAACCGCTAGCTATCAAATTCTTGTATTAAAGACAATTCTGGAAGTCTGACACAACACAGTGTGAATATATAAAGAAGGGCTTCCCAGGTCGCCTTCCCAGAAATGTTTACTTTCAAACACTTTTAAACCCTTACTCATCCTTCAAGGACCAGTTCCAATGTCACCTCCTCGGAGATGACTTCCAGGATCCCTCCCCACAGAACCCACTGTGTCCTCTTTACTCCCCTGCACTTGGGTCCCCATCCTGTTACCGTGCAGAGCCCCGCCCACGGGCTGTCTCGGCATCTGTCTCTCGCGCCAGAGTTTTGAGCATCCTGACGGAGCCCGGCTTCTAAAAAGGACTGTGAAAGTCTAGCCAATTGCTTACGCTTGCTGAGACAGGCCACAGGGAGCCACTAGGTCTCGAGGAAAATGATGTTTTAAGATTAGTCTGGCAGCTGGTAGCAGAGTGGATTCGTGGGGAGAGGCCACAGGTGGCCACACGGACATTCTAGGAATGAGCTGTGTGAGCCTATATACTGCTGGGGATACAGTCCTCAACCAGCGAGGCCCCTCCTGGTCAGCAGGTGACTCAGATAAAGGAAGATACATTTTTTCCAGCCATATCAGAACACCCAAATATGGGCTTTTCTGCCCCCAACCAGCCATCTTGGGAATCAAGGAAACTTCTGAGTCAGTCGCCTTGAGACCTATGAACTTATTCCAGACATGGTATCACTACTCAAAACGTTCGTCTGAGTAACAGAATGAAAAGAAAAGACTCAGACAGCGAGAGGATTTTTGCAGAGCGCATAACCGGTAACGGAGTGGGATCTAAAATACACAAAGACGTCTTAACACACAAGAGTAAGAGAACAAACAGCCCCAATTTAAAAATGGGCAAAAAAAAAAAAAATCTGAACACACCCCAAAGAAGATATACAGGTGGAAAATAAGCCTATGAAAAGACACTAAGCATCCTATGTTATCAGGGAATTGAAAATTAAAGCAATGACGAAACACCACTGCACCCCAACGAGAACGGCCAACATCCGGAACGCTGCCAAAGAATATTTCCGTATTGGCTCATCAAATGAAACAAATGCACCACACTAGTGCCGGATGTTAATAACGGGGGAGAATTCCCTATAACTTCTGCTCAATTCCTCTGTAATGTAAAGCTGCTCAGAAGAGTCTTAATATTTGCAAAATGTGTATCTGAAGCTCTTTGTATCGGTCAGCATAGACTCCGTTCTGCCTGGTAACAAGTGAGGCCAAAAATCAGTGGCCGAAGATGACAAAGGTTCAGTAGTCACTCACGCTACCCATCTTGGCCAGCAGTGGGCGCTGCTGCACACAGTCACTGACCAAGACCATCTGCCTAACCAGACTGGTTCCATCTTGGTTCTGCCCTGGCCATGCCTTCAGAGCCCAATTACAGCAAGAATCCTGCCAAGTCAGTTGAGAGGGAATACCCCCTCCCCATCCCTGATGTCTGATCACTCTTCACATTCTAACCAAATTCCTTATCCCCACCCTTGATGTCTCATCACCGTGGCCTGCCCTCAGCAAGAATCTGGTTTGGTCAGTCTGGCCGGGGTCACCCCTGACCCCTGACAACTCCTCTTGGTCATGTGCCATCTATTGGCCCCACCCCCACTCTGTTCCTTGGCTATAAACCCCCAAGTCTCTACAGGTTACACCGAGGGTCTCTTTTCCCTTTTTTTGCAACAGTTTCTGAACAAAATCTATCTTTACCACCTGCGCTGGCATCTGGCTCTGGTCCTCGCTGCCGTCACTTGGAGGCCAGGCTGATGGGAGGGTTTTCAGGCGTCCTGTTCTACCTGAGGCCACCCCTCCCCCAGATGGGAGTCCTTCTCCTGAATAACAATCATGACGAGAGTTGACAACACAAAACCTACAACACTGCCACGGAGACAATACGATAATAAAAAAGGAAGCAACGAAGTAAGGAGAGACGTTTGAAAAGCTTAAATCTGACCAAAAATCAAATCAACGGAAATTAAGCCCACAAGAACACAGCCTTGTCCCAACTACAAAATGATCCTTTGAGGCAATGCCCGAAGTTGGCAAAGGGACCAAGAACAGGGCACTCTCACACAAAGCTGGCAGTGTAAACTGGCAGAAAAATTTTATAAGACCATCGAAAATTTTAAACTTCATCATGGCTTGTGATCTACCGATTCACTTCGAGCACTTTCTCCTGAAGATTTACCTGTAGAAGAACTCAGCAGACATTTTCCATTTTTAAAACTTTTTTTTAATGTTTATTTACTTTTGAGAGAGAAAGGGACAGAGCGTGAGCAGGGGAGGGGCAGAGAGAGAGGGAGACACAGAATCCGAAGCAGGTTCCAGGCTCTGAGCCGTCAGCACAGAGCCCGACGCGGGGCCCGAACCCACAGACCCATGAGATCATGACCTAAACTGAAGTCGGACATTTAACCGACTGGGCTACCCAGGCGCCCCGACCTTTAACATTAAAAAAAAAAAAATGTTTAAAAAGTATGTTTAAAGGGAGGAAAAAATGAAACGTGGTGAATAAATGGGAAATCTATAATATTAATAAAATATTATACCACTATTACATATCACCCTTAAAACTACAAGTTCATTGAAAGGCTCTGTGGATGTTTAAATTGTTGGGAAAAAATTGTTCATGTGTGCATATTTGTATTTTGGGAGAAAGAGAGTCCACCCCTTTCATTACTTTTTTAAAGCAGTTGATAATTATTGTTTCAAATATTTAACAACCTGAAAAGATGTTGCCAAATATTTAGTCTACACTGTTACAGAAAACAGCTTTCAAAGCTAAACAAATTCAAGTATTAGCGAAAACAACCTATTTTTGTACCTGGACGCGCATGTGAACACATACATACGTATACACTCCTCAAAATATTAACAATGGTTACCTCTGAATCATACATAGGTTCAGGGGTGACTTTTATCTTCTACGTCTTATTCCACTGTCTTTTCTACATTTCCTGCAATTGAACATCTGTTACTTTTGAAGTAAGAAGACTTCTATCATACCTGGGCTGAACCTGGCTGGCAGCATAAATTCACAAAAGAGTTTCACACTGGCTAGAAAAAGAGGCTGTGTATTTTTAAAATATTTCCCTTTTTCTTTTCTTTCGGGGCCTGATCCTTTTTTGGGGGTGGGGAGGGGCCCTTCATTTCCCATAGGCCAACCCTGTTGCCACTTTGTAACATGAATTACAGACACATCCAGGACATGATGTATTTCTATACCTTAAATCCTGGTTTTGAACTATTGTGGCAGCTGGTGCTGAGAGATCTCCAGGTGTCCAATGGCAAATTTCATTTTAAAGCTAAGAACTGTGTGTTTCTAAATCCATTATTTTCAAACCCTAAAATTGTTAAAAATAAAATACCTTTATCTTCTTATGGTGTTGGAATTCATTACTATTTCATTCATTCCTATATCCCACTAATTCTCAATGCTGTCTCTGCATTAAGATCACCGGGAGAGTTTTCTGTGCAATATCAACGCCCGTGACCCAATGGGTTGTAAGGTCTAAGGAATGGGTGCTTGTTAAGACCCCCCAGGCTATTCTGATGTGTATCCGGGATTCAGAAGCCTTGACTTATCTATTCAGCAAGCAGTCATTCAGCCCCTGTATTAGCTTCCAACAGCTGCTGTAACAAATTACCACAAACTTAAGAGCCTACGGAAACAGATATTTATTCTGCAGAAATTCTGGAAGCCAGAGTTCCAAAATCAAGGTACCAGCAGAGTCACGCTCCCACCTAAGGTCATAGGCGACAATCCATTCATTGCCTTTTCTGGCTTCTGGTGGCTCTAGGCATTCACTGGCTCCCTTGGCTTGTGGCCACTTTGCTCCAATCTCTGCCTCCAGCCCCATGGCCTTCTCCTCTGTGTCCCAGTTATTCGGACCCCTGTCATTGGATTGACAGCCACACACACCCCCCTGCCCCCAAGATTCTTCACTTAAGTGCCTCTGTGAAGACCCTTTTCTCCAAGTAAGGCCACATTGACACGTTCCGGGGATGAGGACACGGGCTCTAAGGGCTGAACTGCTTCAGCTACTCACCGGCTCGGAGAGCTTGGGAAGTCATTTAAACTGCTCAGCTTACACATCCGTTAAGCAGCAGTAATGACAGTTATCTGCCTCCCGAGGCTCTAACACTGCCGACTTGGAAAACATACTTTCCTAAAAGACTTACCACAGCATCTGACACCAACAATGGCATTGTGGGGTTTTTCAAAAGATTTTTAAAATAAAATAGCAATAGACAACAGAATTGTCCTCACAGACACAACTAAGACGTTCTGTGTGTTCTACCTTTTACCTGCTGTTAAACCTTCTACAGCAGGAAAGACACCAGGGGCGCCTGGGTGGCTCGGTCAGTTAAGCATCTGATTCTTGGTTTCGGCTCAGATCATGATCCCATGGTTCGTGGGACTGAGCCCCACGTCAGGCTCTGTTCTGTCAGTGCAAACTGGGATTCTCTCTCTCCCTCTCTGCCCCTCCCACACTTATGCCCTGTCTCTTACTCTCTCTCAAAATAAATAAATAAACTTAAAAAAAAAAAAAAAGGAAAGAACCAATATAAACTGAGTCACATAGGAAAAACCATTCGTATTTAGAAACTGGGGGCGGCTACCACCATTGAACGGTCTTTGTCCTTCTTGTAAAAAAAAAATAAATAAGAGGGGCGCCTGGGTGGCTCAGTCGGTTAAGCATCCGACTTCGGCTCAGGTCATGATCTCACAGTCTGTGGGTTCAAGCCCCGCATCGGGCTCTGTGCTGACAGCTCAGAGCCTGGAGCCTGCTTCCGATTCTGTGTCTCTCTCTCTCTCTGTCCCTCCCCTGCTCATGCTCTATCTCCCTCTGTCGCAAAAATAAATAAAAACATTAAAAAAAAAAACATTTAAAAATAAATAAATAAATAAATAAGAAACCTGAAGTGCAATGAATGATTTACCCTGGTTCGTGTTTTCTGAATCCATGAAACGACACTGGACATGGTGACTTTCTTACATCAACATCGCTTGCTGCGTAACGTTGAACAGTTAAATTTCAGAAAAAGCAGGGCGCCTGGGGGGCTCAGTTGAGCGTCCAACTCTTGGTTTCAGCTCAGGTCATGATCTTGCAGTTTGTGAGTTCCAGCCCCACATCAGGCTCTGTGCTGGCAATGAAGAACCTGCTTGGGATCTTCTCTCTCCCTCTCTCTGCCCCTCCCCTGCTTTCTCTCTCTCTCTCTCTCTCTCTCTCTCAAAATAAATAAACTTAGAAAAAAAATTTTTTCAGAAAAAGCAGAGTTTGTCAGGTTATTCAGAAGGGTGATCTCTTCGTCTGCCCCGCGGGTTATAACATTTTCTGGAAGACAGCTGGCAAAACAAAACTCCGGGAAGACTGATTCCAGATTTGCAAGCAGGGGAGCTCTCCATAGTAAACACTTGACTTTGACCTTGACTTCACCTTGAGCTGGGTTTACAAGAATGTGGGGATGTGTCTATCTCTTTAAGAAATCTATTTTGGCGGGGCGCCTGGGTGTCTCAGTTGGTCGAGTGTCCGACTTCGGCTCAGGCCGTGATCTCACGGGTCATGAGTTCGAGCCCTGCGTCGGCTCTGTGCTGACAGCTCAGAGCCCGGAGCCCGCTTCCGAGTCTGTGTCTCCCTCTCTCTCTCTGCCCCTCCCCTGCTCACATTCTTTCTCTATCAAAAATAAATAAACATTAAAAAAAAAAGAAAGAAATCTATTTTGGCGTTTCTGCCCTTCTATCCTATGGAGAGGCACACGCCCGTTTCTGTGGTACTCCGTCCAGGTTTCCTCCCATTTGTAGGCGAGAGTGAGCTCTGTTTTGTGGCCTCTGACCGCAGAAAAAGTTGTGGCTCCCTTCCTCTGAGGTTTGGGTCCCAACAACCACGGGAACCACTTAAGGAGCAGGCCTGTCTCAAGTCCTCTGGCTGCATGTGGCTTCCGTGCAACCCGCCTGTCACCTACCTCCCGTTCCCTGTGGTTCTGTGTTATCTGTTCTGCACGCTTTCGAATTTGCTTATTTTTCTAATCTCTTCTCTACTCCTTTGGTAACACTACTCTTTATCTTGTGGTTTTCATCTTTATTACTCACATTTCCTCACAACGAGCATTCATTAAAATATTTTAAATTAAGACCTTTACCGCCTTTCTAACTGAGCACGTCGGGTCTGCCCGTACAACACATTTTTAATTCTTATCACAGAATTTCAGGCAGTTTGTACATTATATTCTATTAAAAACTCTATTCCACCCAAGGTTGTCACAATGCGGAGATTACAGCTTTCTGACGGATGTTTTGTTAGGGATATATTCATATATTCACTCTCTTAGCCAGCAAACACGGTCCGTGAGCTTGTATTTCACACCTCGTTTGACATCGCGATTCAACAGCAAAGTACAAAGGGAAGCAATTATTTATTTAGATTATGGAATGAATTTCGGAGGGATATTAGATAAGTATAGATTATCATGCCAAAGCATTAATCCCTGCCCTTCTCACAGCCTGGGGGGAGGTCACACACTGGGGTCAAGGAGACGGGGGACACCGGAACAGGGAGAGCGCCTCATAATCCTGTAACTCTGCTCAGGTAACGAATTTTTCTCTCCTGTAACTTTTTTTTTATCTCCAAAGAAAATGCAAAATTGATTCTCACAAAGCCAACAGTGATAACCACAGCCTATGCTTTTTCTTCAGTTTGAAACATCGCCACTTGATCGGCCAAATATTTCAACAAAATCAATTTCCTACCCATGGACCATGGATCCCGCCCTCACACAGTCAGCTCCGACTCAGGACGGCTTGACTCAGTTTCGCTTTATGGTGGTGCGAAAGCAATACACCGCCAGTAGGAATTGTACTTGGAATCTTGAGTCTGGATCCTGTCCCGGACCAGCGACCTGCGGCCCCACCCTCTCCCTCGATGCTGGGCAGAGGCCGCAGCTCCCAGTCAGCCACGCGGTCAGGAGGGTCGACAGGCAGTACGCGGACAGCCACCTGCACCCACACGGCCGTCCCGTTTGTCACCTTCAGTACAGGATTCAGTCAACGGCATGCAATAGTCAACACCTCATTATAAAATGGGCTTTGTGGTGGACGACTGTGCCCAACCGGAGGCTCATGTCCGTGTTCTGAGCACGTCGAAGGCGGGCCAGGCTAAGCTATGGCGTTTGCTGGGCTAGGTGGTTAAATGCATTGTTGACTTACGATATCAACTGACAATGGGTTTATAGGGAGGTTACCTCATCATGAGCCAAGGAAGATCTATACCCAAGACGTTCACCACCCACATGATGATTCCGGAGGCTGTAAGTCCAGGCATCCCATCCGGGCCCCTCCAGCGCCCCAGGACTGAGGTATCTCCCCGCAGCATCCATCCCCCAGAACCTCGCTCATCCTCTAAACCTATGTCGTTCAGGCGGGCCGGCCACAGTGATGGGTTCCGGTGGGTCCGTGATGCAAGACAAGCCAAACAGAGCCAGTGGACCAGACAGGGAAGAACGGTGTCCTCCCCGAAGTGACCACAATGGCGGGACGGACATTGGGAGCTGCTGGTGGCCAACTCACCACCAGGAGGGAAGATCCTGCTGGAGACGATGCCAACCCAGAGGAGAGACGGGAGACAGGCTGCTAAGGACGCTGCTTGGACACCTGCACCCTGACGTCCCTGGTCCCCGCCCCCCTGCACGTCTCCATCCACAGGAGGAGCCCGAGTCCCCTTTTTGCTTGAGTTGCATCGGCACAGCACCGAACGGCAGCCAGTGGACAAAGCCAGCTGACCGACGCCACGGCAACCCAGAGGGAGCCCGGGCCCCAGCGAAGCCACAACCCTCGGCAGGCACCACGCTGAAGGGAGTGGAACACTGCTAGCTGACCGCCATCGCCCCACCCTTCTTCCTTTACAGCAAAGACCACCTCCCACTACGGCTCCCGGAAACAGTGCCAGGCGTTCACTTCCCCAGACTGGCCGGCTTCTTGGGCAGAGGCAGGGAACCCACCGCTCACCCATGAGATCGGAAGGGTCCACGTCCAGGTCCCCTTCCCTGATAAAAGGCGGTAACAGAGCGGAAGCGGCCCGCCCTTCCAGTGTTGGTGCACAACTGGTGAGTTAGCCGTCGCTGCACCTGCTGCAGCCACCATGCAACCGTGTGGGAACCGGGAGAAGGATGGCAGCTGGGGACCAGGTGTGAGAGACGGGGAGACGGGACGCGCCTGGGTGACACGGTCGCACTGCCGGATTAACCAGTCTCGTCGAACCACCCGCCCGAGTTTCTCGGCAGGTGAGCTGATAAAGCCGTGTTGCTGCAGCCACGTTTTGGCGGGTACCCTACTGACCGCACACGGAAACACCTGAGCCAATAGAAAAATCCTGGGCTCTCCCCATATACTGACAACTCCGGATGTGGGAAGGCTCAGCGGGCAGGCAGACAGATTCCCAGGGAAACCGTGGGCCACGTGAGGCCGCAGACTAAACGGCCGGCCAGGGATGGATGTAAAGGGGGACAACCAGAATGTTGAGTTTGGAGCGATCGTATTCCTAACAGAAGACTCGCGGCCCCTCAGCTGGACTCCCTTCTTTCCCTTTGAACGAGGTCCTCGAAGAGCAGGCAGGACGGCGTTCTAGCGGACGGAGGTTGGACCAGAACTCCATGGGAAGAGGCAAGCTGCACCCAGTCTCTCCGAGGTCAGGAGCCCCACCCACCCACCCACGGCCTCATCCACTCACAGAGTGCCCCCCAGGCCCAAAGCGGTGGGCCTCCATGAGTTTAAATAGTAGAGGAGAAAGAAGAGACAGCAGGGGGTGACCCCGCAAGGTGATACGTAACAGATCTGAAAGACGCTTCCTGCCAAACTGAGGCTGGGAGTCAGGGGCGAGAGGTGTGCGTCTAGGGCTCGTTCGCCCGACCCTTTAAGAGAGAAGGTGGTCACAACCGTGGGGACAGCACCTCCTGCCTTAGTGGGGTCCCGATGCACGAGGCCTAGCAATGACCTCCAGGTGAGCGCAGCCCCGTGAAACCCAAAGCCGGCATCTGAGCTGGAGGGGACACGTGCCAGCACCCAGGGGTGACGTCCGCGAGACGGCTGCCTTGAAGCACCGAGAGACGATTCCTCACTCGTTACAGCTACCCTCTGTTTGCCCGTAAATGAGTCCACTTCCCCTTGCCTCTTAGATCATTTCCATGCTGCCCACTTCATTCTTCAATCTTTAGTGCAACCAGTAACAGTAATAAACATAATTCTCGAAACACAGTTCTCAAACCCTGCACGTATGTGAGTGCAGGTCGTGTTTGAGACTGCTCACCTAGTTAGGCCACTGGCGTATAAAGAGCGTAAAGAATAAAAGCCTTCCGCAGCGGCTCAGCCCCGTGATGGAACCATCCGGAAGCCGATGGGCAAAAGGAGCACATTGCCCATTAAAGGCAGAGGCATCAGCTCATCGATACGCACGTTGTTTTGCGATCAGCTTCGCAGCCACCCGCGGCCCCCGCCGCCGAGGCCGCTGGGGGATGTCGGCTTACCTGCTCTGCGGGTCCGGGTGGTGGCCCACGCAGGTGAGCGTGGCCGTGGTCTGAGAGCCACTGCTGTCTATTTCCTCCTGGACTGCCCACTGCTGCTCGCTGGTGACTCGAACGGCCGTTATCCTCACCCCTGCTGCTGCCTTAATTCTGTGGGGTGGGAAAAAGACGTACACATGTATAACACTGCTTGAGGTCAAGACACGTGCTAAAAACACAGAGCTAGAGCAGATCTCCCTTTTCCTCTGGGAGACGGAGGGAAGACAGGCAGGGAATGGCTTTCCTTTGAAAACTAAGTGTCCTGTTATTTTTTAAAAATGTTTATTCATTCTTGAGGGACACAGAGAGAGAACACAAGCCAGAAAGGGGCAGAGAGAGAGGGAGACACAGAATCCGAAGCGGGCTCCAGGCTCCGAGCTGTCGGCACAGAGCCCGACGCGGGGCTCGAACTCACGAACCGTGAGATTGTGATCTGAGCCGAAGTCGGACGCCCAACCGGCTGAGCCACCCAGGCGCCCCTCAGTTTCCTGTTACTTTTACAAGTGCCCCAGAGTAGGAGCCCCAGCATTTTGCCAAGCGCATGCTACTTTAGTGTTTCATGGACGTGCTGGGAACCAGACCTCTGTCCGCTGCCGGGACCGCGAGTGATGGGAATGAGGCAGAGGCGGCCAGGCAGGTGTGGATGGGACCTGGAGATGGGGAGGGGCCCCCACGAGGCGGAGGGAGCACAAAAGACTGGGGGCTGGGGAAGCCAGTGGACCCAGGAGGAAGTGGGCAGTCCGGGCCACACTGGGAGGAGAGAAGGAGGGGCACACTGTCCTCGGGAGAAAAATAAACACCGCATCCCGGCAGGACAGTGTGGCCAGGGACCGCCTGGTACAGCATGGGTTGTACAGCATTGGCACTCAGTTCCCCAAGGAAGAACCAAGGGACCCAGCTGCTCGCTCACCGAGAAAAGGCCAAGGAGAGCTCTCACAGCCTGCTTGTTTTGCATTTGTTCCCTGCTCCTCAAATGACCTGTGCTGCAATTAACCAGAGTATGTCTCCTCAGTGACAGCGGGGATCCCAAGGCATCACCCAAGTTCTCAGCAGCCTTGGGACCTGCCCGTGGACACACTGGGGACATGTCTGGGGAACAATCAGGAGGAAGGCAGATCCGTCGACCGCCCACTGCTTGCAGTGCCTTAAACAGGTATAAGTGAGCACAAAAGGACGTGCTTGGGGGCACCTGGGTGGCTCAGTCGGTTAAGCGTCCGACTTCGGCTCAGGTCATGATCTCACGGTTCGTGGGTTCGAGCCCCGCGTGAGGATCTGTGCTGACAGCTCAGAGCCTGGAGCCCACTTCGGCTTCTGTGTCTCCCTCTCTCTCTGCCCCTCCCCTACTCATGCTCTGGCTCTGTCTCAGAAATAAATAAAAGATTAAAAAAATAAAAAAAAAAAAAGGACATGCTTGGACTTCCGAGTCCAGGGATGAACACTGCAGGGGTCACCGGGGAGCCTGAAGTCCCTCCACTTCCCAGACGGAAGGCTGTGGACCAACAGGCAATGCTCACTGAGGCCCTGGGCCCCCTTTTCCACAGATACATCAAAAGGAACACGATTCAGCCATAAAAACAAATGAAGCGGGGTGCCTGAGCGGCTCGGTCGGTTGGGCATCCGACTTCGGCTCAGGTCATGATCTCCCAGTTCACGGGTTCGAGCCCCGCGTCACACTCGCTGTTGTCAGCACAGAGCCCTTTCCAGATCCTGCCTCCCTCTCTCTCTGCCCTCCCCCCCCACTCTCTCTCTCAAAAATAAATAAACATCAAAACAAAAAAAGGAATGGGGCACTGGCACAGGCTACAGGGTGGATGGACCTGAACCGCATCAGTCAATGCGGAAGAAGCCAGCCGCAATAGTACGGAGACTGTGCAATTCCGTTTACGTCAAACGTCCGGAATAGGTACATCCATAGAGAGCCGACTGCTGGTTGCCAGGGTGGTGGCACCGTGCCGAATGCCACTGAACTGCTTCCTTAGATACTGCCAAGTTTATGTTATATGAATTGTTCATGGGTTCAAGCCCCGCGTCAGGCTCCCTGCTGACAGCTCGGAGCCTGGAGCCCGCTTCAGATTCTGTGTCTCCTTCTCTCTCTGCCCCTCCCCTACTCGTGCTGTCTCTCTTTCTCTCTCTCTTTCAAAAATAAACATAATAAATAAATAAATAATCATTTATGAACACGCACACACAAATCTTTGAGACCCGAAGAAGGGAACTTATGAAGGCAGAATTTCAACGAGCAGGAGAGAGAGTTCCGGACTCATGGGTTGTCCTAAAGCTCCTGGCTTTGCTGCCAACTAAGGAGCCCGGGGGTGGAATTAGGAGATTCAAATCCTTGCAGACCCAGTTAGAAAAGAAATGCTTCCGCCTCCTTTCTTCTCCTTCATACAGGTCCTTACACAGATGCTCTCACACTCAGCTGCGAGCCCTCGAGCCCCGCGTTCTGGAGAAATCCCTGCCCATCCAGCGACGCCCCCAGGAGGTGCAGATGCCAAGCTCTGAGGGCTTGGCCTTAGGGCTGCAAACACTGTCACTTTTTTCCTTGTCCCCCATCCTCCTCCCAAGCCACCTAGGCGTCCTGACCTCCTGCCTGACCCAGTGCCCTCCTGCAGTCCCAGGCTCCTTTGGTTCTGGAAGCCCTCCCCCTCCCTGCCCCCCACCCCCGAGCCGCAGCAAAGTCAGACCTGAGAGGGTCACCCTGCAGCATCCGCAATCTGGAACACAAGGGGATCCAGAAACTTCAGTGCAGTTAATTTCTGGGCACAGAGGAAGTCTCAAGAAAACGAATACCAACCTCGCCCCCTTCCAGGCTTTCTAGGGTCCACCCCTCCCCCAGAAAAGGACTTTCAAGCTGCCAAAGTACCTTCCAAAACTGCCACAAAGACATGGCAACTTTCATACACACTAGGAATGGTAACTGTGAGCACCACAGTCACAAGTGAACTGTCTCCATCAGGGCAGAAAGCCATGCTGGGCAGAGGCACTGCAGCCCCGTGTTCTTCTCAGCTTCTCATTTCGACTATTATTATGAATTATCACTATCATTACCCCCAGCAACCATCCACTGTAGCAAAAAACAGACACTTGCCCGTTGGCATGGCTAAGACAAAGAGAGAAGACAGCAAGTGTTGACGCAGACGTGGCTGGAACGCGTCCGCATCGCTGGAATGAGTGAATCTGGTTCCATTTCTCGGACGACGTCTACCAACCTGGATTTCTATGGGTCCTACAGCCCGGCATTTCCACTGCTGGCCGTATATATGCCCACGAGAAACGCAGGCACGTGTTCCCCTTAAAGCTCCAAATGGAAACGGCCTACACTGCTCACCAACAACAGAACAGACAAAGCACGTGAAACACGGTGCAACAGGAACAAGGGTGAGCAGTCTACCACCGCGCAAAACAACATGACGAGCCTCCAAAAATAATGTCGGGCGAAAGAAGCCAGATACGAAAAACTGCACAGTCCTGTTTGCAGAACGTCTGAAACAGGCAAACGGGTCCATGAGGTCCAAGTCTGTATCGTGGTTACTCTTCCGGGAAGTAACGGGAAGGGGTCCCCGGGGGGGAGCTTCTGGATGTGACTGCATGGTGAGTTTTGAGAACTTTCCAGGCCGGGCTCACTTCTGCGCACTTCCTCGTACACACATCCTAGTTCAGTATCGAGGTCAAATAAAGCAGGCAGACCTCATGCTTCTCACGGGGATGCCACGTTGCAGCCAGGGGGGTGTGACTTCGCCCCTGGTCCAGCCTCAGGATGAGTCAGACTCTCGCCACCTTGGACACACACACGGGCTTCTTCCCCCAACTTCCTCCACCCCTTGAGGTGCCCGGGGCCCCACCCTTGTTCTGAGGGACACAGAGTAATCCGAAACCTTGACCTTGTCTATGATGGGGAAGAGTCTTAGAATCCCGATGAACATCCCTCTTGGTTGGAGCAGAAGCCGGAGCAGGTGACATCCCAGCTGCTGGACATAAGCAGTGAGAAAGACATCTGGCTTCCAGGCCAGTGTCCGCCCAGCAGGGACTAGAGACAGGGCAGAGACCCACAGCTTCTGCACCTCATTCCCCCTGTAACTTTCCAGCCCACAGCAACTACCGTCTAGCAGGGCACAAGACAACTCGCTCGGTGAGTCCATCTGAGTCTTTGTTTCTTATACTTAGGCCAACCGCTTTAGGATTACTCAAACCTCAGCAGGAGTTTTGACCGTCTGGTTGTTTACACGGTGGAGGTGCAGTAAAGGATTAATCCTCTGCGCTGACAGACTCTCCTCTTTGTGATCACAACGTGGCTGCAGTAGCTCCAGATCTCACATACTCATCCACCAAAGGAAAAGCAAGATTCTCTCCCTCAGAACAAAACCCTGGAGCTAGGTTTTCATAGGTTGAATCAGATTGAGGAGTCCCCCCTGGACCACTAACTGTGGCCTAGGGGGTAGACGAACAAGGCTCACTGGGTTAGCCAGCCAACCACCGTCCCTGCACTAAGGGTAAAGTTAAGCCCGGGGTGCCCGGGTGGCTCAGTCGGTGAGCGTCCGACTTTGGCTCAGGTCACGATCTTGTGGTTTGTGAGTTCGAGCCCCGCATCGGGTTCATCGCCGTCAGACTGTCAGTGTAGAGCCTGCTTTGGAGCCTCTGTCCCCCAGTCTGTGCTCTTCCGTTCCTCACACACTCCCCGAAATAATTAAGTATATAAAAAAAAAAAGGGTAAAGTTTTTTTTGTTTGAATCTGAATCACATGGCGGTGATCTGAATCACATGGCGGTAACCATAAGTGGCTCCTAAAAAGAAACTCAAGTGGCAACGGAAGAAATGAAAGCTGCGTATCAAAAGCACAAGCCTAAAGGCCAATTACTGAGGTCCAACCCCCCCCCCCCCAGCACGAGTTATAAAACTGTTCTAAATTTCAGTTCTTGGTCCAAATCCTTCCCGATTTTAGATTATCTTTGTTAGAACAATTTGAGCCCAGAAAAATCCAAGTCCTGAATATTCATCACATGTGTTTTAGAGAAATATTTTTAGGCTCGGTGATATTCTTAACACTTGTCATGTATAAAAACAACAATATCTAAAACGATGTGGAAACTATTAACGGTCTCCGCGCGGCTAATGAGCTTGGGGGATCTGGGGGCTGAGCGAGGACAAGGTGTGACCACTAGGTCGCAGGAGCACACAAGAAGCCCGATCTGGGCAAGGCTTGGACAGGTTCGCATGCTGGGGGAGTCCCTCCTAAGCATAAGCTTCTCCAGAGAATACGGCGCCACCCCAAAGGGGAGGGGGGCAAGAGAGGAGCGGGGAACAGGAGGATCAGAGAGGCGGGTTTCTGTGTCTACATGATGTCACTAAGCAACATGGCGGCACATCTACAGATCACAGAGCCCCAGAGGGCAGTGGCAGCCTGGGGTCTTCTAACCAGAGTTTATGGCTAACAGACGTTGGGCACAGTTTTGCAGGGTATGGAAAGCAGGCGGGCTCCAAATGGCTAAAAATATGCTTATTTGGGATATCTTTGTAACAATCAGATGCGTAAAAATTTGGAGTTTGGAGCTGGCAGGATGCTGAGCTAACAAGTCCCAGTCTGTTGCGAAGAAATAAACAACACGGGAGCCAACACACAGGGACCGTCTTTGGCTCCTTTCTGTAACAACTACTTTCTGATATTCATCAACAACTTACGTTTCTACTTCCATAGGACCCTCATTATAGAATATGTTTATCTGCATGCCTGTAGTTACGGGATTACACCGGGAAGAATACATCGGCATACCCGTATTTGTCGATGAGCCGCCTCTTCAGGTAAAGAGTCCCCACTCACGCGTGGCCCCTGGATGACAGAGCACCTGTCTCCACCCACCGCTCCCTCATCCATGCCATTTGGGTTTGGTCCTGCGCTGCTGGCTGTCAGCCATAAATATAATGCAAATCGACGGCAACGTGAAAACTGCAGATCCTGTAATACTGGAGGACTGGCCGATGCCAGCAAAGCCACGGAGAAAGAGAACCCAAGAGGAGTCCGCCAACGGCCGCTCAAGAGATCCGTACGGACGGTTAACAAGGGAACCAGAGAAGACCAGCAAAAATGATAGTTTCTTCCAAGGAGAGCAGTTTGAATAGCAAAGCGTAGTGACGCTCTTGGGGAAACTGGGGAAGCCCTCAAATATCTCCGCTAACTTGATCCTTGCGGTGATCCTACGACAATGTCTAGTGTGACGCGAAAAATGTGGTGTCGCACCGTTGTGTAAAATTGGAGGAAAGGAACAAACTGGCAGCAGGAAATGCGTGCTTTGCTCTGAGTGGCACAGAGTGGGAATGACTGAACCTAAAGTTTGCTTAATATAAGATAAAATAAACTTGTCGTCACCTCGATTTCATTTCTCAAGGAAGAAAAAAAAAATCCCAATCAAGTTTCCTTTTGCTCGCTACTGTCTATGAGACTTTATGTTCCCATCAGCAGATTCGTTTCAGCTGGCCGAATATTCTCAGATGAAAGAAAAACCCCTAACAGTCTTGTAGCTTTGAATAGCAACGCTCTAAAAAAATGCATATTTTGAGTGTGTAAAAATACACTCACATTCTGTACTGGTGGGGAACCTGCCTCCTTCTGGTTCCTAGAACAACGTGTGCCTTCCAACCTTTGCTCTTGTCGGTCCCTGTGCCTGAAAGCCCCCCCAGGAACTTCTCCCTAATCTTGAGGTGTGGGCAAATGGGAAATTAAGAGAAAACAAAGGCTGCCAAGGGCGTGGGAAGGGAGGCAGGCATTGGGACGCTGTGGACGAGAAGCTTTTGAACTTTCAAGCACGTCAGAATCACCTGCCGCTGGTTCCAAACGCCTAGACCCAATTTCCAGAGACCGTAATTCACCAGGTCTGGGGCAGGACCCAACAGGGCCGTGTTTTTAAACAAGTTGCCGTCATGATATATGTGGTTCTCAGAACACTCCTCGGGGAACGGCGTTTGGGACCCGTTCCAGAGGATCACATTGTGTCAAGGAGAGTGAAGCCAGGGAACATCTGGTGTGCCACATACTCTCTGAGACAAGCCCAGCCCTGGGCACTGGAAGCACTTTCAGGGTGTGATTCAGGAAGACTGGAAAGATACTTTTAATTTGGATTCGCCCAGCAAACCACTTTCTCTGTGATGAATCAGCCAGAGAGAGAGAGAGAGATGTATGCGTGTCCCGCTAGGCACCTGGAGGCCGGCAAAGTCAGGCTCTGCCGAGAGCTCCTTTCAGACCATGATTTAAGCTTGCAAAGACCGCAGGGCGGGGCCGAGGGTCTGGGAGGCAGCTCACCACACTGGACCTGCCAAGAGGACCACAGGACAGGTGCGGGTCCCCTCCTACCCAGGTGGCTGAAATCCAGGGCGCTGAGGATAGAGAGTTTGGGTCTCTGAGTCTGAAAGAGAACAAGAATCATCCTGAAGGACAGACACGGAACCCATGCTGGAAGAAAGAGCGCACAGTCCTTCCGAGCGGAGTGTCGCGGGATAAGCGTTTCAGCTCTGGGCACAGGAAGACGCAAACAGGGACCTGGATGTGCACGAGAACTCTCCCCAAGCCACCTGCTGGCTCCTTGGAGCTCTCTCTCCTCTCTCGTACCGCCGTCCCATCTTCTGTCTAGGACAGTCAACTTCGAAGCGAACCCGACATACAGCTTCTGACAAATCGGGAAGTTAACGTTTTTACAAGCAAGACAATGGTTTTCGTGATGGCAACATTTCACTCACAACAGGTGCCTTGATCTCGTCATGGGGTTTGTTTGTTTGTTTACCTCCTGGGAGACAACTAGGTATCGGGAAAGTGGATTTGCGAAGCAGCGGGGGCCCTCGGAGCAAGAAACAGTGATAAATAAGAAAGCTTTCTGCTATTTCTACTATAATTCTGGAAATTTATTCTCCACTCTGGCCAAGGCAGCCCAGGGTATGGAAATGCCAGTGGGTTCACCCCTGCAGGAAGCCCCACTCAGCCTGTGAAGCCTGCTCTGCTGTGCCTCGCGGAGATTGTAATTACATCGTTTCCCCATCCGAATGCTGGCTTCTGCCGTACAAGCATTTCTTCCCTGACTCGCGCTTTAGGGACATGTGGCCAAGCTCCAATCACAATGCCTTCCACAGGTGATGTAACAGAACAAGTCTGCCCCGAAAGTTCCTGCCGGTCTCCCCTACTCTGCTGCAGCTGCAGTACCAAATGGCCACAAGGGGCGGAGGGGAGCGCAAGACAGCAGAAAGGTGTTCTCTCTCAGTTCCACTCAAGGTGCTGCAGGGCGGGTTCCTTCTCAGAGAATCCGTCCCATGCCTCTTCCCCAGCTTCTGGAGATTCTGGACATCCTCGGCTTGTGGACACCTCTCTCGAAACTCAGCGTCCGTCTTCCCACGACTTCTCCCTGTGTGTGGATCGGAGTCTCTCCTCTTCTTACAAGGACACGGGTCATTGGATTTAGGGCCCGCAGGAATCCGGTAGGACCTCATCTCAACCCGTTACATCTGCAACGATCCTCTTTCCAAGTAAGTTCCCATTCCAAGGTTTCAGGGGGACGTGAATTTGGGGGACACGACACCTTCTCTACAGGCACAAAAGCCAAAAAAAGAAATAAGTAACAGGGGCGCCTGGGTGGCTCAGTCGGTTGAGCGTCCGACTTCGGCTCAGGTCATGATCTCACAGCTCGTGGGTTCGAGCCCCGTGTTGGGCTCTGTGCTGACAGCTCAGAGCCTGGAGCCTGTTTCGGATTCTGTGTCTCCCTCTCTCTCTCTCTCTGCCTCTCCCCTGCTCACGCTCTGTCTCTCTCTCTCTCTCAGAAGTAAATAAAAACATTTTTAAAAAATTTAGGGTCTATTCACTGAGTATCTATGACATGCGAGGTGTTAACCATCTCCTCTGTGCAAGACAAATGGACAGTCCTAGGAGACAGACAGACAGAACAGTGAAGCCACCACGGACTTGGAAGCTACATTTTTGTCTGGCTTAAAATCCAAACTCCAGCTGCGTGACCCTGGAAAGTCACTTAGCTCCTCTGTGCCTCCGTTTTCTCATCTGTAAAATGGGACTATTAATGACAGTACCCATCTCACAGCAGAGCCTGCACATAAGAAGGACAATGCAGCATTTGTTATGTTGCTGGTGGTGACAAGAGGGGCACCAGCCTGCCCCCAAATGCTGACATTCCAAAGAATCATCCCTTGATGCTAAAATGTTTCAGGGACAGATGAAAAAGTACAGAAAAGTGGGGTGCCTGGGTGGTTCCCGTGGTTAAGCCTCCAACTTCGGCTCAGGTCATGATCTCACCGTTCATGAGTTCAAGCCCCGTGTCACCTCTGTGCTGACAGCTCCGAGCCTGGAACCTCCGAGCCTGGAGCCTGCTTGGGATTCTCTCTCTCTCTCTCTCTCTCTCTCTCTCTGCCCCTCCCCTGCTCGCGCTCTGTCTCTTTCTCTCAAAAATAAACAAACATTAAAAATTTAAAAAAAAAAAGAGTGCATTAAAGCTGTTGTGCCAGCCATCCAGCAAGTTCCCGGCCCTGCTCACCCCACCCACAGAAGACCAGGCAGACTGGTGGGGTCAGCCCGGCAGGCAGCCCCCTCTCTTGAGGCAACACTTGGCCTGCCCACTGGGAGCCGCGCATGCCCAGTCCGCGATGTTCCCCTCGTGCTGACTCCACCCTCGGCTTCAGGGATTGGTTGGTGTGTAGCCAATCAAAGCACGGTGTCCTCCTGAACAGGGATTGGTCCGAGCAGAAACCACATGACCCAACCACACCAATCGGAAATAGCCCATCGCCTGGCCCCACAGCTGCTGGGCTGGCGAATAGACACGTAGGACTCAGGATCTGCTGGGGAGAGTGGGGCTCAGCTCTTGGTTCACTAAGCAAGCAAGTGTTGCAAGAATCCACTTCCTGCCTGAGCATGAAACCAACAGGTGGAAAGGGATGGCTTCCCAGCCGCATTGGCCGAGCATCTGGATTCAGCCAGACCTGAGGCTGCCTCGGCACTTTTTAGTTAGGGGAGCCAGGAAAGTTCCTTCACGCCACTTTGAGTTTGGTTTCCTCTATTTGCAGTTGAAAGTGAACTGGCAAAAACCCACAGGTGCTGACATTTCTGCCACTCAGAGGACCAAATAAAATCGCAAAGTTCACAGAAGATACACATACAGAGTTCCCCTGCAATCCAAGGACAAAAGAACAGATGGAGGAAGGACGTTCAGCATGTCAACCATCCTTGTGAGTACTGAGAGCAAATATTAAATAAAAGGAATCTATGGAAACAGTCCAAGATGCTCTCCCTTTGCCATACCCATCATTTCAGCATTAAATGTTAATAAACAAAGCTAAGGCATAAAAAATTCAATTCATAACACAAAAATAACCTGACCTTTTATGGAACTAAACTCATTTTCCATCAGACCTGCTATTTGTACAGTATTTGGTGATATAAATTCTCCAATGCCTGGTAAAGAATCATTTTCCCTAGTAATTTAAAGCTCTTTGTGAGCCACAATGAGTTTTTTCCATCTCCTCCTCTCCACCCAGACATAGTCAAGGGCTCGCCCTGACAAGCTGGATATGTCCTGTCCGTGAAGACTTGTCAGTAACCTGGGTACTCACAGACACCAAGAAACACACACATAAATCCATATTCACAACTTTATCTACCATCTACAATGTGACCGCCCGGAGTTGAGTTATTTTTGCAACACAGAACTTTCTCCCCTAAGTCTCAGATACATGGCCAAGGGAATACCTTGACATCACCTCTGGACATCATTATGCTGCGGGTGGTGACAAGAGTATCATAAACCAGCCTGCCTTTTGAGGTCTCAAAAGAAAATCAAACTCAACATACTCAGAACCCACCCCACAATAAAAACAACCACCTTGCTTCTCTTGTCGTCCTTGGGAACGAACCACTGTCTTAGTCTGTTCAGGATGCTGTAATAAGATACCACCAATTGGGGAGGGGGCGGGGGGCTTAAACAACAGAAGTGCATTTCTCACAGTTCTGGATGCTGGAAAGGCCACGGTCAAGGTGCTGGCAGATTCTGTTCCTGGTGAGGGCTCTCCTCCTGGTTTGTAGACGGCTGCCTTCCTGCTGTGTCCTCACATTATGGAAAGCAGAAAGAGGAAGTAAACTCTCTCCTATTTCTTTCCATAAGGGCACTAATACCATCATAAGGGCTCCAGCCTCATGGCTTGCGTACCTCCCAAAGGCCCCATATCCAAATATCCATCACACTGGGGATTAGGGTGTCCACACCCACATAGTGATGGGGGGAGGGAGGAGGAGATTCAGTCCATAGCAACCACCGTCCGCCGAAGTGCTCAAGCTAGAAACTTGGGGATCACCCTTGGCACCTTCCTTTCGATGACTGCCTCCCCGTGCCTCTCTCCACGTCCCCTGCGTCTTCCTCACGTGTGTCGCTGCAATACACATCTACAACCTTTGCTACAAACCACACCTCCATGAGGTGAGCTGCTCAAAATCCTGAGTCATCAAAGCTCCGAGCTTAAAACCCACTGCTTACACCAGTGTGAGGACACATCCAAATGCCTACAAGGCCCTGCCTGGTCTGGACCGTGATGAAACTGCCTAACGGAGGAAGTGGTGATGCTGATCATTTAGTGGCTACATAGACTCTGGAACCAGGCTTCCTAGATTCAAATCCCGGCTCTTCCGTTTGCCTGCTCGGCGAGCTATATCACCTCGCTGAGCCTCAGTCTCCTCGTCTGTAAAATGGACTCACAGTAGCTCACTGTAGCCATCTTACAGGTGTCGGATGAGGACTGAATTATAAGCACTTAGTAGGTGCTGTTTTGGTTACCTCTCTAAGTTCATGGCTCCACGCTTCTCTACTGGCCCTTCTCTATTCCTCAGAAGCCGAGAAGTTTTTCCCCACCTGGCTTTACTGCTCATTCTCTGTTTGTCCTGCAGATTGGTTTTCTAGCCTTCTCCTCTTATCCGTACTGCTGTGGGCTGGTGGCCAAGGGTTCCCTTGTGCTCCCCTGACCTCCCTCTGGCTTCCAGGAGGGTCCAAGCAACAGAAGGCACAGCAGGAGACGAGGTGCTGAGAGAAAAGGCTGTGGTTTTTACAGCCCTGCCTTCTCCCTGCGGGTGAGGGTGGCTGCTGCGTTCCTCTCCCTGTGAACACGGCTCCAGTGGACAAGCCTTGGTGCCCCCGAGGTTTGCTCTCCTGGTTCCTGTGATTCCCCTCCCTGCCCTTGCCTCCTGGGCCAGGGTGGTAACTGCTTACCACTGTCACCCATCCTGGTGCCTTCCCACCCTCTGCTGGCTCCCTTCACCCCGCACCTACCCTGGTCCAAAGCCCCCCTTCATTAAATTCTCTTCGGGATATGCCAGCTCTTTCCCACCTGAACCCTGATTGGTTCAGGCCTTTGCATATACTGTTCCCTATGTCTGAAGCTTTTTCCCTCCCACACTCCCCCTCCCAACTATCTGGATCACTCCTACCCGCTTTTGACTCAACTTAATCCACACCCCAGAAAAGCCTCCCCAGATACATGGGACCAGGTTAGTTTTTGTTTTTGTTTTTTTCTTTTATTGCATCTTGATTTTTCCTTCTCGGCACTTATCACAACTAGTACCAAATAATGATCCGTGTGAGTTTTTACACATGTTATCGTTCACCTGACTGTAAGACCCATAGCGGCAGAGAGGACAGACATGTTGCTTGTTTTCATTATACTCCCCATCTCACACAATGCTTTACACACACTTGGTGCTCAGTGGCGCACTTGTTGAATTAATCACACAGTCCAACAACGGAAATCTGTAGGTCCTGCAACGGAAATGCCCAGGCTTTGTCCAATGCAGGAAGCAACAATGCAAGCTGATGGCCCAAAGCTGCTCGGGTGGCTTCTCAACCGAAGAGAGGTGCTCTCAGAAGATCATTACACCTGCCGCGTCTCGGTGATCGACACAGCTGCTAACTACCAATGCTCCCTGACCAAACTTTGCGTCAGACCCTATGTAGGAAGTTTGGGCACTAAAGGCAGGCTGAGTGGCAGGGAAGCCGGCATGGACCTCGAGGCCCCAGGACGCCGGTGGACCCAACGTCGTGCGTCACTCAGTAGTGGCAGCAGAAACAGCACCTCGCGTTCAGTTAGGGCCCAAATACTTGCCAAGTGACTTTCACACATATCATCCCGTTTGTTCCTCATGAGAACCTGTGAGCTGCTGCAGGGGAATTATTCACACGCCCACGATCGCACAAGTGGGGAGATGCAGAACAGAGCTGGACCCCCGTGGCCGCGGGTCCCAGCCCACGGCTCCTCCCAGGAGGAGGCGAGCCAGCCTTGCCCACACGGGCTTTGCGCCCTCCTGGCTGGGGAAGATCTTGACTGCTCCAAGGGGAAGTGCTCCAAACCCGTCCTCTCCAGGGGCCCTTTCACCCAGCACAGGAAGTGCCTGCAAATGCAATGTAACAAAGGAGCAAAGAACGCATCTCCAGGCCCCAGTGCCTGGGTTCAAAGCCAAATGTTGCCACTCTCCACCCGCATAACCCAACACCAATTATTTTAGCCTCGTTGGGTCTCAGCCTCCTTCTCTGCAGGATGAGGATAACCACGTCTGCTTGGATGGTATCCTTGGGTATGGAATGAATGAATGCATTCACATCACGCAGCCCAATGCCTAGCATATGGCAAATCTGTGTCACTTCTGACCAGCCCAACTGTCCCCGGGAACCAGGCAGGTAACACAGAGGTGAATAGCTGAGCAGGTAGACAGACTACTGTAAACTGGTCCCCAACACATGCCCTGGTCTAAGGGGACGCCCCATGAGCAACCTGTACCTCGACCTACAGAGGTAGCCCTCTGGTGACAAGACCTTCCACCTGGGGGGCTCCGCCAGCTCTGCAACATGACTTTGGACCCTCCTCATTGCAAGAGGTCTGCAGCCCCAAGGCTACCCTGGAGGAGGCGTTCTCGAAGGAGTTTCTGCTTCCTCACAAAGCTAACGATTTTGCTCCATTTCCTCAGTCCAGGAAATTAATCTCCCAAGACCACACGGGACACAGTAAATACGTCAAACACATACATACATGCACGTGCACACACGCACAGTGCTCTTTCGTGCTTTGGGGGGAAAAGGGCTCATTGGTGCAGATCCTAAGATGGGAAAGGACAAAAGGTAATGCCTCAATTACCTGTTGAGGGACACACAAAAGACCACGGAGACCAAGCTCCAGTGGACACTGCCTTGCGTGGCCTTCCTACAAGGGAAAATTCTGTCCTCTGCACACAGCCCAGAGACCCATCTGTTCCTGAACAAGTGAATAATCAGAGCACCCATTTGGGTACCTATGTTCGAGGATCCAGTATTTCTAGCTGTGTTTGTGACGTAAGTTCCAGTGTCATACACAGAGACTTGGGAAATGAGAAGCAGAAATACTTCTTAATCCTTCTTTCTCAGGAGAGACTTCCTGGGGCCCCTGGGTGGCTCAGTGAATTAAGCATCCAACTTCGGCTCAGGTCATGATCTTGCAGTTCGTGAGTTCGAGCCCCACCTCGGGCTCTGTGCTGACAGCTCAGAGCCTGGAGCCTGCTTTGGATTCTGTGTCTCCCTCTCTCTCTGTGCCCCTCCCCTGCTTGTGCTCGCTCTCTCTCTCTCTCTCTCTCAAAAATAAATTAAAATTTTTTAAATAAAAAATAAAGTAGAGACTGCCTATGTAACAGGTCACAAATACAACCTGAAAAGAAAAAAAAGGTAACCGCTACAAAGAGACCAGATTTCTGTCTGGGATACCCAAAGCCACAGATGTTCAGAAACATCTTTCTTAGGCAACGTCTCCCCTGTGCCTCAGACTCCTCAACTGTGGGTCATCACTTCAGAAACAGTCTTCAGAGGAATAGAAGTCAAATACCCCTGGGTCTTAGAGAGCTGGAGATTTACTTCGAGATGGGCTACCAGCTCCCTGTGTGATATTAGCCAGGTCACGACACTGGCTGGTGTGTGATGCCTGAACAGCCTCGCCAGCCTGCATCATTTGGTTCTTATCTTTGCAAACTCAGAAACATACTCAGATATTATTGGATCCAAGGGAAACCACCTCCTTTGTTACGTTTTTATTTATTTGTTTAGAGAGAGAGAGACAGCACGAGCAGGGGAGAGACAGAGAAAGAGGGAGAGACAGAATCCTAAGTAGGCTCCACACTGTCAGCACAGAGCACAACGTGGGGCTCGATCATGACCTGAGCCGAGATCAAGAGTGAGATGCTTAACCTACTGAATCACCCAGGCGCCCCAGAAACCACCACCTTTCTGTTCCTCCTAAAGCCGAGGTTATGCCCACCTCAGAGTCCTTGCAATGACTATTCTCCTGGTCTCCCGGCTCTTTGGTTGTGACCGCCCAACTTCATCCAGCCTGTTCGCTCACTGAATATTCACCCAATCACAGTCTCGTCACCTTGTCGTACCACCCTAGGCATTTTCAATTGTAACAAACAAACCATGAGGTAGAAAACCAAAATGCGACAAACCTTCATGTAAAGAACGAAAGTGCAAAAGCAGGCAGAATCTACTAATTTGCTCACGTGTGATGGACATTTTTTTTTCATTAGCTGGCAGTGCTACAAAAATCACTTCCAATTCACCACTGCCCAATTTATTTTTTTAATGCTTATTTTTGAGAGAGAGCTAGAGAGCGAACAGGGGAGGGGCAGAGAGAGAGAACTCAAGCAGGCTCTGCACTGTCAGTGCAGAACCCAATGTGGGGCTCAGACTCATGAACCGTGGCTCATGACCTGAGCCAAAATCAAGACAGAGTTGGACACTTAACAGACTGAGCCACCCAGGAGCCCCCCCACCACTACCCAATTTAGAAGACATCAGTGGGGGCGCCTGGGGGGCTCAGTCGGTTGAGCGTCCAACTTCAACTCAGGTCATGATCTCATGGTTCGTGAGTTTGAGTCCCGTGTCGGGCTCTGTGCTGACAGCTCAGAGCCTGGAGCCTGCTCCCAATTCTGAGTCTCCGTCTCTCTCTGCCCCTCCCGTGCTTGCACTCTGTCTCTGTCTCAAAATAAACACCAAAAAAATAAATTAATTAAAAATAAATAAAAGACATCAGTGGCCCCAATGCTGACCCATGTCCAGACTGTACTTGCCCAGACATTCTTTCTTCTCACCAGCCCACTGACCTTCCCGCCCTCTCAGTATGTGTCCATCTAGAATTTGCTCCGTTCAAAATCAACAAGTACTCCGGTACCTGTTTGGTTCAAAAAATATGGGCACCATGAACTCCAAAACACCAAAGATTTCTCTATGCCTCCCCTACTACAATATAAGCTTCAGGAGATCAGAAACCTATACCCTTTCCCACTACAGAGTCCATGTAAAAACCAGTATCTGGCAAACAAAACACACTAAAATATTTGTTGAATTGACAAATTAATGAATCTCCCACAAGAGAAATGTATCAGACACTGTCTGCCTCTCATCGGTTAAATTAAAAATAGGACATTAGGACCCTGGTATTCCTAGGAACCTTGTTTAAATCAATTGGTCATTTTTTTTTTTTTTTAGTTGCCAAAACTACTATAGAGTACAGGAAAGTCACAAAAATAAAGTCACTTTTCCCTGGGAAACTGTAGCCTGAGAGTTACTTTAGGTCTATGCCCAACACAAACTTTATCAGCATCTGTTCTCATGTGACCTAGAATATTCCGGTTTCCTGTCACTGAAAAGGCTCCCTCTGGACAGAAGCCCAGGACACATCCACCACCTCCAGCAATAAAATCTGCCAGCTGCTGAGCCCCTTGGCAGGATGGCAAACAAACCGCCATGAGGGGGCGCTGTAGAGCTGCCCCTCAAGAGGCCAGAGACGGGGGAGCCAAGGGCCAGGGGCCAGGTCCCCTCCCCCCTGGACATGCAAGTCTCAAGAGACCACACAGTTGTTTTTTACAACAGTAGATGTCAGGAAGAAACAGTGATAAATAAAACACCAAACCTGCATCTGGCCAATGATTTTTTTTTTTTTTTGGCCATATTTTAAAATGCTAGTAACTCATTCCATTTTTTTAAATGCCTGAAGTTAAATGTTAAAAATATTTTTTTTTAACAAATAGAGAGCAAGCAATGTTCTCAGAATGTGGCAGACACCCACCCTATCCCTAAGGGTACATGAGAAAATTTCAGGCGGCGTGACAAGGACATAATATTAAGCAACATTAAGTTGAAAAAAGAGAGTTTCTAATCTTTCCCCACCCTTCTGATTAAATCAAGTGGAAAGCTGTAGCTGAGTGTTCACGTCTTTAACCTTCTCTAACGCTCCCAAATCTCTGCCTTTAACAAAGAGAACTAATGAGCCTCAAAATCAAGGCATTTTGGAGGCTTCAACTATCTAGCTTGAATATTATTAACACTGGCTTCTGTGTGTAACTGTTGTAACAGCTGCCTCCTATTTACAGCGATGATGCAGGGTTTCCCATTTATAGAAGAGAAATAAAGTTTCTGTTGTAGGTAAATTTAATTCAGTAAAAATATAAGCTGATCTAAAGAAGCATACCAATTAAATAGTAGCATGATGGCAATGAATATATAGGGACAAGATACTGAAATGTGGTAAAGACACAGCACTGACCACTCAGCCCCTGAGGTCATGGCTCCCATGCAAGATGGGTTCAGGTGATAAATTCATTACCGTCCAAGCTACACATTTACCTTAATGTGTACTAGAAGAAAAATAAAACCAGAAAAATGAGAGTCTGATCTTCTACCTCAAGGGAGTGACGTAAAAGTTTCTTTTAAGATAAATGTATCGCCAGAAGAAAATTTTTTTGTGTGACCAATTGCAATGAAAATAGGAAGGGAAAGGTGGCGTGTAAAAACTGGAACTGAGAAATTCCAGGCCCGGAGGTGGCCTGGACCGGCTTCCAGGGGTGGCCTCCCCCTGCACCGCACCCCAGCAGCAACACCCCCGAGGCCTTCAAGCTGCAGATCAAGGAAGCAACTGTTGTATCACAAGAGCGTCTCCATCCAGCTCAATTCAGCAAAGCAGTCGGTGCCTCAATCTGAGAATTCCACCAGGGTGGGTTTGCTCAACAGCTCAGATGAAAGAAGAAAACCACATCTGGAGGAGGAGTCAAGCTGCCGAGAAAGAACTCAGAGTTTACCTTTCAGCTGTCAAAAAACACTCTGCTGTGGAACACACAGCCCCCCGCCTTCACCTGCCCACACCTCCTGTCTCTGCCGCTGGCAGTCCACAGAGCCACTGAGAATGGGAAGCCACACACAGGAAGAAATTTCAAGCAAAGAGAAGGCAAAGAAAACAGATTTTTAAAAAGCAAAACACCCACAACTTTCACAAATATAGACTGAGCTAGAATAATTCGTTGAGGGGCTCAAGCCTAAGACACATTTCAAAGAACAATGTTACCGAGCCGAGCCTAATGTAATTTTCTGGCTTCTGGTTGCAATGATCAAACCACACGTGGCTCATAGACTTCTAAACTTTCTCAAGGGCCTCTGCATTTGGTTACATCTCAATTGATTTCATGGCTTTATGATTAAGGAATGGAGAGCCAGAGATATGAAATGGCCCAAGCGAGGTTCTAAAGAGCCGGGACCAGAACCCAGACCCCCAACTGATGGAAAGCTCTCCTTTCTTTCCATCATCCCGTGTCACGGTTCATTCAGAAGTGCAGTAAAGCACCCTCCAGCACCTTCTACATGTTCTTGCACAAAACATCCTGTTCAGGGTTATTCAGTATCCTGGGACCACCTCTTGGAATGAAGAAGATAAAAGCAGGTGATCTCAATGAGAAAGAGACGCTACACTGACTGCACAGAGGCACGACAGCTGTCGTAGAAGAAAGGATGAGTCAGAGCCTACTTGTGTCTGCGTTTTAGGAGTCTAAACATATTGGGTGTGTGATGGAAATTATTTATATTTAATATAAAACCATGTGATAATAACCTAAAAAATCAAACACTCAAGGAAAGATGGACGTTAGTTAGAGTTCTTTGCTTCCACACAACAGAAACCCAGTCTGGCCAGCATATGAGAAAGGGATTTGTACGAGAGATACAGGGCATCTCGTAGAAGGGAGGGGAGGGCTGGAAACCCAATGCCAGGAAGGAGCCAAGATCCAGGGTAGGTAACTGGCAGGATTCCCATGGAGACCACCTAATCAGAATCACCAGTCCCCACCCCCTAGCTTCCACTCCAGCTGGCACCAAATATCCTGTGCACCCGAGACCTATGGTAATTGCACTTCCCACTGGCATCCAGAGAGAATTTACCTCCGTAGCAGAGGCACACCACCCATGCACTAGCCAGCAGGAGGAACCTGCCTGTTCACCCAACTCAGTCCCTGTGCGGACTACGCATGTGAACACATACGTGAACAGCAATGGAAACTTGTGAAGCATGTTCCCACCGCCCCTCAGCCCACCTGCTTTCAGCACTGCTGTGGTGGACAGTTCCGTGAGCCCTGACCAGTGGCTTTCACCAAAGCCCTTCTTGGCTCTTCTGCTGTTCTCTCCCAGTTACCTCCCCAGGGACAACCTTCAGCCAACTGGGATGGAAGTCAGTAGACAGAGGTCGCCGCTGCTCTGTCTTCCAGTGGAACAGTTCTGAGACGCCTTCTCCACAGTTCCGAGGGGGAGCCCCAACGGACAAAGCCCCAAGGACTCATCACTGCCTTTTATCAGCTTTTCCTGTCTCCCTGTCTCTCCATCCCTGCCTCATACTTCTGCTTTCGGCATCACCTTCTAGATAAACTTCCTGTGCCCCAGTTCCTTGTCTCAGAATCTGCTTTGGGCCCACATGCACATCTTGCACATACTTGTGCACCATGCAATGTCTTGCAGAGAAGGATGGGGCCTAGGACCCCCAACGGTTCAGAAGTTTATGGAATATAAACCTTCCAAAATCTTACCAGAAGGGACTAAAAAGACGTGCTGGGATTCCCCTGAGCTGGGACAGAATTAAGGCAGAACTCGGTTTTATATATATAGTGTGTGCTTAGTAGTGAGGCTGGTACATAAAATCAGTATCACAGCAAGAAGCTACTAGAACCCTAAACTAGGACAGAAAGAGGAAATAATATTCTTAGAGCCAGGGACCAGGGTCACATGAAGGGTGATAAAAGCACAGTGGGCTCATCAAGCATCAGAAATGTAGCTGCTGCCATAGATGTCAGACAACAGAGGAGAGGCAGGAACACCCCAGCTGCTCCTTTCCTCCTGCCCTGCAATCCTCTGCCAGGGCCTCCCCCTGGCTGCAGCCAGATGAAGGGAACCTGGGACCTGCAGGGTCAGCCCTCTGTGATACAGGCAAAGAAAGAGCACGGGCTGGATTTGAGGGCACCAGCACATGCCCTACTCCAGTCACTGTGCTTGGGATCAATCCACACATCCCTTCAGTGCCTCGGTTGATGAGCCGTCTGAGGTTGAAGGATGCACCCGACTCCTTGCCCATTGTAGAGGGTTTCTATCAGCCCTCTGTGATACAGGCAAAGAAAGAGCACGGGCTGGATTTGAGGGCACCAGCACATGCCCTACTCCAGTCACTGTGCTTGGGATCAAACCACACATCCCTTCAGTGCCTCGGTTGATGAGTTGTCTGAGCCTTGAAGGATGCACCCGACTCCTTGCCCATTGTAGAGGGTTGGATGGTGCCCCCTAAAGATATATCCACCCAGAACCTGTAAATGCTACCTTATTTGGAGAAAGTAATTAAGGTACAGGTCCCAAGATAAGATCATCTTGGATGAGGCTGGGCTCTAAACTGAATGACGAGTGTCCTCGTAAGAGACAAAAAAGAAGACAGAGACACACAGAAGGGGAGACCATGTGAAGACAGAAGCAATAGGTAGCAACAAACCAGGCAATGCCAAGGGTTGCTGGCCTCCACTATACCCAAGAGAGAGGCATGAACAAGGCACTCTCCCTCAGTGCCCCCAAAAGGAACCAGCCCTTGAAACTGATGCCTTGATTTCAAACTCTAGCCTCCAGAACGTAGAGACAACAGACTCCTGTTACTTTAAGCCGCCAAGTCTGCGGTAATTTTTCACGGCAGCCCCAAGAAATGAATACACCCATCCTCAGCTCCGTCTTTCTAGACCACAGCATTCTCTCCTTCCAAGACGAAGACAGATCTTCAATCAGGAAGACGGGAACAAGCTAGAAGTCCAAAGGCTCTGCCTTGTATGTGGTATTATAATCCCCAAAGCCTTCATGTCTCAAAACCCCAAAGTCCGCGTGCCTCTCCCTGTAATGGCAGCATGTAGGGAGCATCTTTGTTTTATTCACAGTGGCAAGCCACCTCTGGAGCCAGGAGCATTTACTCCAGGTGGTGAATAATATCCCGGTGACGATGTGCATGATGATTATCTTCACTTCAGTCAGTTTCTCCCTGTCCCAATAAGTTCCACTCACTGACGAAACCGTCTTCTGCCTATTTTCTGAAGTAATTGGATAAGGCACTGTATTAGTCTCCAATTGCTGCTATAACAAATGACCATAAGTTCAGTGTCTTAAAACGACACGAATGTCTTATTCTGGAGGCCAGACGTCTAAAAGGGGCTAAAATCAAGATGTCAACGGGGTTGCATTCCTTCTAAGTAGGGATTTAAACCAGTCTTCCATGCTTCCTGGTCCATGCTATTTCTGTGAGACCACACAGCTTCCTGGAATGAGGGGTAAGCTGAGCGAAGGGATCCACCCCATATCCAGGCTAATCACAATGCAAGTCTCAGGAGCCTCCTGACTACAACCCCAACATCCCTCCCACCTGGGCCACCCAACACTCCATACTCAGTGTTACCATCTCTGCCAGATCCAGAATGCCTTCTCCCCTCCTATTCTCATGCCCTCATTTATCCAAACTTTACCAGTCAAGATCAAGCGACATCGCTTTTCTAGCCTCCCTAAACACGCACATTACAAAACACTCCTGAAACGCCCAAGGCATCAAGCCCTGCTTCGTCGCTCATCTGCTTGGATTCATGCACTGCATCCCCCCAAAGAATTTTAAGATCTTGGCAGGTGAGCGCCCCATCCAAGACTTCTTAGTAACTTCTAGAACACCAGCTGAGGGGCGCCTGGGTGACTCTGTCAGTTAAGTGTCCCACTTGGCTTGGGTCATGATCTTGAGGCTGGTGAGTTCAAGTCCCACATCGGGCTCTGTGCTAACAGCCTGCTTGGGATTCTCTCTCCCCTTCTCTCTCTTCCTCTTCCCCCACTCTCATAAATAAATAAATAAGTAAATAAATAAATAACTTAAAAAATAAAACACCAGCCAAGCACGTACTCAATGAACGTCTGTTAATTGAAACCCATAGCAAGGAGCCAGAGTTACAGGCATATTCCAAGGAGGTGGTCCTTAAAGAAAATGGTGCCTTCCCCTTCCCTGAAGGGTCTGCCCATCTCAGTGAGGATCCTCTGAGAATGTACATTGTGTCCCACGAGATACACCCTGGATCTGCGTAAGTGGAAAAGAATTATAATAACAAGGAAAGTGATCCTAATTAGGGCTCTGTGCCAGGCCCTGGTATATATAATATACACAAATTATTTATTCCTCACAGGGCTCTCATGGGGGTACTTCATCATCCCCATTTCATAGAAGGGAAACTGAGGCATGAGCACACACGAGAAGTGGCCTCGCCGTCCGCTCTGTCCTCCAGGCTTCCTTAGCTAAGGCCCCCCTACCCAACCTCCGCCCCACCTGCACTGCTCTGGCCCCACGTAATCCCACATCCGAATCCCCCTGACCTCTGACTTGGGCTTCCTCCCGGAGTCTCCCTTTGGTTCCCTGACCTTCATGATAAGTCCCACCTGTGAGAAACCTCCATCTTGCACCCGCGGGGGCAGCTCCCATCCGCCCGAAGTAAAGGCGCCCTCAAGAAGCACAACCTTCACACCTGCACAGGCGCGTCCCCTCCACGGCGCGCAGGGGGGAGGCACAGGGAGGAGGTGAGCAGGCAGCTGCACTTGAGCTGCAGCTTGCCGGCCCCGCCCCCAGTGACTCCCACTCGGTGGCTCCGAATGTGGCCCAGGACCTCTGCATTTTAACAGCCTCCCCCAAGGGATTCTGCTGCCAGAGGCCCCCAGAGCACTCGGAGAAACCCGGAGAGAGGGTGGGGGTGCCCCGGGCAGCGGGTCACTCAGTGCACCCTCCCCTCCCCACAGCAGAGCGGGCATTCGTTTTACATGAACTTTTTCAGAGCATCCTGACGCCCGCACTGCATGCACAGGTGTGCCCGTGGGTGTCAGCTCGGCTCGCTGGAGGCCGTGCGATCCTACGATCCCTGCGTGGACCACTCCGCTTCCCTGTGGCGTGACAGATGTCCCAAAGCATCCTCAGCTTTCAGAGGGAGAAGGGGATAAACTCGCCCTCTCTGAACACCTCCCTCAGCCTGGGTGATTCACCCTTGCAGGGGACTCCCTCTAGACTCACCGCATAGCCTTCAGGAGCTGGTATGGCCCCGTTTTAGAGACAGACAGAGAGAGACAGAGACAGAGACAGAGACAGAGACAGAGACAGAGAGGGAGAGCTGGAACAGGGGGAGGTCAGGCAGCCCCTGCTGAGCTTAAAGAGCTGCCGAGCGAAGCAAGTGCACCTCCCAGCCAACCACCCCGGCCACTCCCAAGACAGGAGCCCCGGAGCCTCGCTCCATGCTGCCACGGAGCTCCCCTTGTCTGCGGGGATCCCTGTACCCCGCCACTGTCTCCCGCTTTACCCTGGGCGCCGTCTGTGGTATTCCTTACTTAATACTTCCTTTTAAATCTTCTCCTTGGGTTTACATAAATACATCTGGGGAAGAAGCGACAGATCAGCACTTTAAATGAAAAAGCAAAAAGCAATATCCCTTTCCATGAAGACAAGAAATCCCTAAAATAAGTACGATAAAAACAAGACAATGTTATTAAATTCCAGCCAGATGCGACGGCGTGCCAGAGGCTCCCAGCCTGGGGCGTGGGCTCGCGGCGTTCAAAATGAAAACAAACTAAGAAGCAAGCCTCAGGATGCAAGAGACTTTGGGCACCGAACGCAGGCAGTCTCCTTGAGGTGCCCAGCGCGGCAGAGGCCGCAGAAGGCGTCTAGTCTCGCTGGGTAATTCAATGTTCCCCGCACAACCGTATTTGGCACTCGGTCACCTAACGCTCGCCTCAGGTACCCGAAGTGATTTCTTCCCTGCACGAGTGGTTCCAAAAGTGCGAGGTACAGGCTGATTTTAGGTGTCCAAAGTCATTCTAGAACCGCGTCACTTTTGGAGGAAGGAAATTCAGAACTCACAGGAACGCAGAAGGTGATTTCGTTTACGTGTGGGTCTCACCAAAGCGAATCGGCCACTTTCTCTGGACTCCCGTCACGTTACTATGGAAACATGAAGCGGTGGGAGGCCAACTTCGTAAGGGGGCATGACAGAGTGTAATGCCCCCTCCTTAAGGACAGCCTCTGGCCGCACAATAAGCCACTCGTTCTGCCACCCCAGGACGCTAATTATGTAACAGTGCTGACATCCACCAACCTGGTTTAATTTCTTCACGTCAGTTGAATTTCTTTCAGAACAAAAAGCAAAGAGGTGTTCCTCTCTTCCATGACTGGCTATAATTAACTCCAAAAATATTTGTCCCTTAGCAATGCAATGGTCTCTTTGCAGTCACCCGGGAGCCACCAAAAGACAGATTGGCACTGGATTCGGAGAGCTAATAATAACACCAGGCATGGACATACTTCTTTTCCCATGAAAACTCAGCGCTGTCTCGTCTTTGAGGGACTGTTGCATATGCAAATGAGCCTGTCCGCCGTGATCACAGGTTAGATTTGGAGTCTGAGATGGAGTTGCTTAGAGAAAGCCGCAAGAGAAAGCTGGATTATTCATAGGCACATGCACACACAGAGGTGGCCTTTTTTTTTTTTTTTTTTTTTTTTTGTATCTTAGCTCAAATATTATAGTACCCTGTGCAGTATCTACTTGTAGTCCAATTTCTGACACAATTTCCATAATAGCAAAATTTACATACAGATGGCAAATAAATAAAACTTTCCTGCCACTTGGTCTGTGGTTCTTATGGTCAGCAGATCCTATTAGGGGCTTTATTAACCTGCTCAGTGATAGAAATGTTATATCTGATCCTATGGATTTCGGCTGTGCAATCGAGGCCTGCTACAAAGTGAAATTTAACTCTCAACATTTTCCCGCAGCGTGAAGCCACCCCCCCCCCCCCAAACCGATGGTTGTTTTTGTTGTTTTTCCTGTGTTCGGCATTGGAAATATCCATTCTTCCTCATTTCTCATTCAAGCCACAAACGGTCTCTTTTTTCTCTCCATTCTCTTTAACAGCACATAATTGCAATTAGCTAGAGAGCACCGAGGGGTTCAAGATTGCCAACCAGGAGTAAAGGCTCCTAGACATGCAAGGAAGAAAGAGAAGCACGGCGGGGGTCGGTCGGGGGAGGGGGTGGGTTCTGCAAAGGAAGGGGCATCAGGAGGGCTTGGCTGAAACGCCACAGAAGCCCCAAAGGAGGTCTCCTTCCACACGTCTGCCTGTTTCAAGTCGAACCCTGGCAGGAAACATCTAGGACTCAAGGGACTGACTAATCACTAGTTAAAACAGCCACCTTATACATCTGAACAAGGAAAGCAACGTGTCTGTGGGTGAGCTGAGCAAGGTCTGCGCATCTCTGCAAACCCTCAAGAGAATCTGAAGAATGCCGGAGAAGTTCCCACGCCCCAGGAGAGTTTCAGTGGAAAAGTCATCTCAGATGCAGGAAATAGCTCCAGGGAGAGGACTTCAGTAAGATGTTGGGCCAACCACTCCCTGACAGTGTTCCCCAAACCCAACGTCCAGAGCAAGATCCTTGGGGATCATACATCTGGCCAAGCAGTGGCCCCAATAAATCAATCCACTCCAAAGATAAAAAAATCTGTGCTCCTGGAAGTCTCACACTGAAACTGCAACAGAATGGAAAACAAAGGACTCAGGGAGGAGAGGACACGGATTCGGGAAGGTGAGAAACTTGAGAATCATGAGTCGATTGTAGCAGAGGCCTTTCCACAGCTTTTCCACTCTTTCCATCGCAGAGTGCTGCATTCGGGTTCTAGAGCTATCAGAATAAAGCACCACGGGCTGGGAGGCTTGAACAGCAGAAATTTCTTTTCTCACAGCCCTGGAGGCTGGAAGTCTGAGATCAAGGTGACCGCAGGGTTGGTTTCTTCTTCTCTTGGCTTGTCAACTGCCACCTTCTGTCTGTGTCCTAACATGGTTTTCTTTCCCTCCACGTGTGCCTGTGTCCCCCGCTCCTCTTCTTAGAGAGACACCAGTCATACTGGATTAGGTCCCACGCAATGACCTCGTTTTATCCCTTTAAATTAAGACCCTGTTTGGGGGCCCCTGGGTGTCGGTGTCTGACTCTTGGTTTCAGCTCAGGTCTTGATCTCACGGTTCGTGAGTTTGAGCCCCACGTTAGGCTCTGTGCCGACAGCTCGGAGCCTGCTTGGGATTCTCTCTCTCTCTCTCTCTCTCTCTCTCTCTCTCTCTGTAAGTAAATAAACTTTCAAACAAATAAATAAAGACCCTGTTTGGAGCGGGAGGGGGCAGTTAAGAATTCAACATATGGATTTAGCGGAGAAACACAGTTCAGCCTGAAACAGGCATTGACCCACATGAGTTAACTGCTATATCCAAGATGTGAAGGTGTATGTGTTCCCCATTTACTGAGTTCCAACAACAAAACGGGCACAATTCTTAGCACAGGGGACACGGGTCCCTGTCTGCACTGAGCCGACATTCGAGTGTGGGGGAACCGGACAATAAAGTGAACGAATCCATAGCTCAGTTCATTGCAGGTGGTGACTGATGAGTGCCATGAAGGACACAGGAGGATAACAGAAGCTGGCTGGCATAGGGGACCCCTCGGGGGTGGTCGGGAAGGCCTCTCTGCGAAGCGGGGTATTCCAGGGATGAAGTGAAATGGTGAGGAGGGGCCAGCCCTGCTCACCATGGGGGAGCAGAAAGGACAAAGAAAATGCCCGAGATGGGAGTGAACTTGGTGGTTTCTAGAAAACAACCAGCAGCAAGATGAGCGAAGAGGCGTGTGGTGGGAGATGGGTCAGGACAGGCAGACTAGCACCTTACGAACCTCTGGCCGGGCGTTCTCCTGCCCCGTTAGGTCACAGTCAGTTGCCGCACATTTGCAACGACAGAGGCACCTTTAACCTCCATCTGTCTTTCCACTTTGAACCCAACCAGAATTTCAAATACTGTGCGTCAAGTATCCCCAACTGCGATCCCGACCAATGCAAAATGGACGTCTTCATTTCTACTCCTTCCCTCCGGGGGGAAAACACCTCCAAACACTGATCCTGACCTCCCAACTCCAAGGGCAGGCAGAAAGCTCCTTCCGCTAAACCCAACAGGGCACGGGTACTGGGAAAGATCTTGGTTTTCCCGTTTAGAGGGAATTTATTAACTAGCAAGGGCAACTATGTTGCCGTGAGTGAGGAAAAATCATTACTTGGGACCCTGGAGGTAACTGGCAAGTTTTCTTATTCTGGATTTCAAATTTAATTCGACTCAAGGGAGGCTTCATGAGCTCGAACAGGCTGACAGTCCTAGCTGGGGACACAGACTGCCACATCAGCAGTCCCTGTGTTAAGCAGCTCACAATCCAAGAGACTGACACAAATTCAGTTAATTGTAATGTGCTGGGTTAAACGCTGGACCAGAAGTTTGAATACAATACCCCAAGCACAAAGAGGCATGAGTACTGAATTTCTTACAGAAAGTTCTGTAGATTTAGACCAACCGGAGAGAAAGAAATGCAATTAAAAATTATATCTAACCTTAACGCTATGGATTAGAGGTTACACCATTACATAACTCCCTACCTTCCTCCTGGTTTTATGAAATCTGCCTAAATGACAGTGAGTCAACCTTAACACGATGGAGGCAGAGGTGCATTTTTCCTTTTAAAGGAACCAACAGAGAGATGACCACGACGCGGCACTTTCATCGGAGATCTGGTCAAATTGGCACCAAACAATACCCCACCCGTCAGAATGAAAAGATCAGGAAGCACAGCTCGCGTCTCTGATCGGTACCGCTCTTTGCAATCTCTCTAAAACGAGTTACTGCCCAAGTCATCGGCAGGCAACGACAAAATGCGGAAAGAGCACGTTAAGCCAGCTCCACATTAATTACACGGAGCAGACCTACTGTGCACGTAATTATTTGTTGTTTCCTTTTAAGTAAAATTCTCTACCACTCTATAAGACAGCTGCCCAATTATGTCTTGGAAACTGACAAGGTACCCTGAAGAGTCCCTTCAGGCCCCTGGAAATCGGTCCCACGTTACCACCAGGACTTGGGGCGTTACTCCAGCATTAGAACCCATACAGGCTTCCCTCAGCTTTAGGGGGAAGAAAGAATGCCCCCCGATACCAGGGGGTCCCCAGTTTACTCTCCACGCTCCCCTCCTCTTCCCAATGAAACACCAGGAATGATGCTAGAAGACCCCGCCCTCCCTGTATCCATCACATCATGTGTGGTAGACCCCACCCTTCCTCCATTTCTTCCTTGTCAAGAAACCCCTGATTTGGGGCGAGGGAACTGGCAACATACCCAGTTAAACACCTGCAGTTCCCTACTCATGCTGGACCGGCTTGAGCATGAGAATGCTTCTGACCACTGAGTATTAGTCAAAAGATGTTGGTTGATGCTTCTGGGAAGGCTCCTTAAAGAAAGGCAGACTCAGGACCATGTGACTGCCACCCCCTTCTCTTCTTCCTTCCTTCTCCATGAAATGTAGACAGGATGACCACAACCGTGGCAGCCATATTGTGACAATGAGGTAAAGCTCAAGAGAATCACACAATCTTCGATGCCCTGACATCCACTGATACCTACTTGTAAACATTCCTGCCTTTCTCCAAATCTATCCCTGTCTGGAGGGTAAGGTCATTGTTCTTTGGGGTTTCTACATGGAGCTGACCTGAATCCCTAAATAATATACCTTACAGATCACTCACCGTCTGTGATATTGTGACTTATACTAAGAAACATATGGGGGTCCTGGGTGGCTCAGTTGGTGAAGGGTGTGACTTCAGCTCAGGTCATGATCTCACGGCTCATGGGTTCGAGCCCCATGTCAGGCTCTGTACTGACAGCTTGGAGCCTGGAGCCTGCTTTGGAGTCTGTGTCTCCCTCTTTCTCTCTGCCCCTCCCCTGCTCGTGCTCTCTCTCTGTCTCTCTCTCTCTCTCTCAAAAATAAATAAACATTAAAAAAATTTAAAGAAATATGTATTTGGTCTTTGTCCCCATTTCTGGCACAGAGCTCCTAAAACACTTGGAATTTCGTAAGTGGGGAGAGTGATAAAGGTATCTTGATAATTCATAACAAGCTCCTTTCAAACATACCTGAGCTCATGTTAATAAGATGACTTTAGAAAAGCATCTAACGATGGCGGCTGGTTACCAGGGGAAACAACCATGTGACTAGAAGGTTGTAACTTTCAGTCTTACCCCCATCCTCCAGGGGGGGAAGAGAATCCGGAGACTGAGTTCAATCATCAACAGCCAATGATTCAATCAACCGTGCCTGTGTAATGAGGCCTCCACAAAACCCGAAAAGTACAAGGTTTGGAGAGCTTCCAGAATGCTGAACAAAACACATGTATTGGCCACCATACTGGGCCCCAAATTCAATGAGGACAGAAGCTCCTTTGTTCAAGACCTTGCCCCATGTGTCTCTTCATCTGGCTGTTGATTTGTACCCTTTAATATCTTTTGAAACCAACCAGCTATCTAGTGAGTAAACTGGTTTCCTGAATTCTGTGAGCCACTCTAGCAAATGTGTCAAATCCATGCAGAGGGTTGTGGGAACCTGTGGCTTAGATCCAAGCGGTCAGGAGCACAGGTGACCACCTGCACTTGGGTGACGTCTGGAGTGGGGAGGGACAGTCTTGTGGGAACGAACCCTTAGCCTGTAGGATCTGACTGATGCTCTCTGGGTGGAAAGCGTGAGAACTGAGTTGAATTGTAGGATACCAGCTGGTGTCAGAGGGTTGTTTTTCGGTGGTGGGAACACCCCCTGCCACACACACACACACACACACACACACACACACACTGAAATTAGGTTCGGAATTTTTACCCAGTTTTGGGGCAGCAGTGGGGAGCAAAGAGGACTGTGATAAACAACAGAGTGTGGGACCCTCATGAGCCAAGCAGAACTGCTCGGTGTGGGGAAAACCCCACACATTGTAACTGGAGTCAGAACTGTACCCCCAAATCCCTTCAGTCTGGCTTTAATCCACACGAATCCATCAACTATCTCATTAAAGTCACCAGTGACCTCTGAGTGTAAAATGCAAAGGATCGTTTTCCCTTCCTGCCTGACCTCCAGGTAGCATTCAAGTCTGTTGACGCCCCTTTGTTTTCTGTCACTTCTCTTGGCTTATGTGACGTCACAGTCCCCTATTTTCCTGCTCCTTCTCTGGCTGCTCTTCTGAAGGCTCACCTTGTCACTTCTTCTCATGATTTTCACTCAGAAAATCTCATCCTTCCCAAGGCTTCCATTATTATGATCAAACTGCCAGAGACACCTAAATTTGTGTCTCCAGGAAAGACCTCAATTCTAAGCCTCAGACCCACATTTGGACCTGGCCTTTCCACCTCTCCATCTAAATGTCCCACAGGCAACCTCAAAGTCAGTGCCCCAAACTGAAACGATGGCCCTGCTCTATACCAAGAGGGGTCAGCTAGGGAAACAGAAGCAACTCTTTGTACCTCAACAGAGAGGGTTTAATACAGAGAACTGGTTATGCAGGACAGAAAAGTAAAAACCTACCAGTGAATGGCCAAGCAGCCCATGCTTTAGCAACAGCAGGAAGTAATCCCACCCCTATGCTACAGAGATACAGGCAGTGGGCGGTGTGACCCAAAATCCCAGGACCGTGGCCATCACTGGGGGCTAAAATCCTGGCAGGGTCAACGGGAGGAGAGCATGTGTCCTACAGAAGGTGCAGCCACAGAGGAAAATAATTACCCTGGTTTGTCTACTCCTGCCCACCCTGCACTCTTTCCCTGCTGCCTCCACGGGGCAAAGCCATTCAACAAAAGGAAATCATAATCCGGTGTGAATGTAGATTCACAAGTGATACATTGGAAGCTTGGTGAGGAAGGAGATGTTTAGAAAGTCACGGTAAGTCCCCGCAAAATCCTCATTAATTACAAAGAGCAAAACAGTATATTCACAGCAGGAAACACTGGCAGATACCACTTTAATTGGGTGAACAAAGTAAGCTCACTGGCAACAGGGCGAATTAAAACCATGCACCACATAACAGGACGCAGTGAGAACACAGCACCGTTTCCGTGGCCTTCGTGCAAAAGACACAGAACCTTAATCTAATTACGAGGAAGCAGCAGACAAATCCAAGCGAGCGTCTACAAAATAACGGGAATCTTCAAAGTATCCAAATGCAACCTGTATTGATAGAATATGTAGGACAAAAGCACAAAAGGATGGTGGGGGGGTGGTGACACCACACTGCTCCGAAGTAAATACATTGTACCCAGAGTAGCAAAATGTCAACTCCAATCACATCGTGATAAGGTTAAAGATGCATATTAAATCCCTATAACAACCACTTAAAATTCAGAGATACAGCTTTAGAAAACACAACAGATTAATTAAAATGGAATCACAAAATATATTTGATTAATTCAAGGGAAATCAAGAAAGAAGGAATATAGAAGGGCAAAAAAACAAAAACAAAACAAAAAAAAGATGAGGCAAATGAACAGCAAATAGCAGAAGAACAGACATAAATCCAGTCCTATCAGTAATTACAAGAAATATAAACAGGCTACACGTACTCCTGGGAAGGACGGAGGAAACCCCACTCACCTGCGGACAGCAAGTGAGGCATAAGGGAAACAGCAGCTACCTGAAGACACTGGAGAGAGAAGAGAAACTGGCCGATCATGGTGGGGAGCACACACTCAGAGAAGGACAGCTCTAAGAAAGGACTCTCCCATTTTTGCTGCATTTAGCCTGAAAGATAGTGCAATCATCCTTGTGGGAGGCCGAGGAAGCACCACCCATGGGAGGGATGCAGGAGTTTTGTTTTGTTTTGTTTTGTTGCATGGGGGTGGAGGAGGTGGCTGGGGCAGCAGGGGGAAGCAGAGGACTGAGTCTATAGTCTCTGAGGCAGCTAAAGAGAGATAAGGGAATCACGGAAGGGTAAGAGCAGGAGAGGGCACGCCCAAATTACACCTGCCAATATCTGTGGCTGAACCCCGAACAATGTACATGCAGACCAGCCTCAGAACATCTCAGCTCAAGACAAAAGGTTGATGCCGAGACTGGAGTTGTGACCCAAAAGATTTTCGCGTCCAGTCCATCCAAATTAACTGTCTGCTGAGACAAAGGAGACAGCACTCAGTGGAGAATAACAAAACCCAGAGTCATGACGACATGACGTTCTTAATATCCAAGATTAATATCCAAAATTGCTCAAAATTTGAAGATTTGAAAAAAGAAGTCTCATTCAAGAGTGAAAAGACAATCAACAGAGACCAACTCTGGGATCACTAGACGTTGGAATGACAGGAAAAGGATTTTAAAACTGATTTATAACTGGCCTCGGTGATGGAAAAGAAAACATGCTCTCAGTGAATGAACAGCCAAGAAATCTCAGCAGATAAATAAAAATTATAATAAAAGAACAAAATTGAACATCTAGAACTAAAGACTACAATATCTGTAAGTGAAATTTCACTGGATAAACTTAATAGCCAAATAGAGACGAAAAAGAAAGATGCGGTGAACTTGAAGATAAGTCAGTAGAAGATACCCAAGTGTGAAAAGAGCAAGTGTAAAAATGGGGATAAAATGAAGGGAGCCACAGAGAACTGTTATCTAATAGCAAATGATCTAAATAATATCCTATAATTGACATGCAAAGGAGTGAGGAAAAGAGACAGAAAAAAATTCTTTAATGTAAAATGGTTGAAAAGTTCCCAAAGGTGGGAGATAGACATAAATGTACAAATTCAAGGACACAACAAACCCAAGGCAAGATAAACTTGAAAACGCCATGCTTCTGCACATCATAGTCACACTGTTAAAAGGCAGAGACAACAAACAAAGCAACAAAAGAAAAACAACTCATTGGGGCACCTGGGTGGCTCAGTCGGTTAAGCGTCCGACTCTTGGTTTCGGCTCAGGTCATGATTTCATGGTTCGTGGGTTCAAGCCCCACATTGGGCTCTGCACTCACAATGCAGAGCCTGCTTGGGATTCTGTCTCTCTCCCTCTCTCTCTGCCCCTCCCCTATTCTCATGCTCTCTATCTGTCTCAAAATAAATAAATAAACTTAAAAAAATAAAGTGCTAAACATCTTTAAAAGTGGGGAAAAAAACCTTTCCAATCTAGAATTCCATAAATAGCAAAGATACTCTTCCAGAATGAGGATAGAAGAAACATTTTCAGATAAAAGAAAACAAAGGGAATTAATTGCCAGCAAATATGTACTCCAAAAATACAGCCAAGAGAACCCCTTCATGCTGCGAAAAAATGGCACTAGATGAAAAAATAGACCCCCAGAAAGGAACGGAAAGAAAGCATCAGAAATGGCAAAAGTCTAGATGAATACAAAAAGCTATTTTTTGGGGGGGGAGGGGGGGTTGTTGTTTTTTGTTTTTTGCTTTTTCCTCTTAATTTCCTTTTAATACATAAAACTATTTAAAGCAAAAATTATGATATTGTCTTCTAGGGCATTTAAAATGTAACTACATAAAATAACGTTAGCATAAGAGGTGGTTAAATGGGCCCACTATGTACATTTTACAAGAAGTGGTGACTCAAAGTAGAATGTGAAAAGTGTATGCAATGCAATCCCTGCAGCAACCACTAGGACTATAATTCCAGAAAGTGCAGCTAAAAAGCCTATAGAAATTTTAAACTTGTATTCTTTACAATATTCAAATCATCCCCAAAAAAGGCAGGAAGGAAAGAACAGAGAAATAACAAACAGACAAAGCAAATAGAAAACAAATAATAAAATGGTGTCTCTAAGTCTAACCACATCAGTAATTACACTAAATATCAATGGAATAATCTCTCTAACCAAAAGAGACACGGCCAAAGTAGATAAAAATACAAGACACAACTATATACTGTCTACAAGAGACACACTTTAAGGACAAAGACAAAGATAAGTGAATTTGGTAGGGCTGCAGGACACAACATAAAAGCCAATTGTATTTGGGGTACATGGAGGGCTCAGTCAGTTAAGCATCCGACTTCAGCTCAGGTCATGATCTCACAGTTTGTGGGTTCGAACCCCACGTCAGGCTCTGTGCCTACAGCTCAGAGCTGGAGCCTGCTTTGGTTTCTGTGTCTCCCCCTCTCTCTGCTCCTCCCTCATTCATGTTCTGTCTCTGTCTCTCAAGAATAAGTAAAAGTTTAAAAAAAATTTTAAGCCAACTGTATTTGTACACACAGCAATGAAAAATTAGAAAAATTAAAAAAAAAGATCAACAACCCCATTTATAATATTATTTAAAACTAAAATACTAAAGAATACAGTTAATAAAAAACATGCAAGGCCTATACCCTAAAAACTACAAAGTACTTCTGAAGACGATTAAAGACGTAAATAAAATGGAGAAATACGCCATGTTCGTGGACTGAAAGATTCCATGTTGTTAAGATGGCAATTTTCCATACGTTGGTCTATACGTGAATCGCGTGAATGTTGAATCCCAGCTAATGGTGTGCATGCTGAACTACGTAGAAGAAAGGGAATGGATATGTGCAGTTTACTTCCAAATGCATCCAAAAATAAGATGGATTGATGGATGGAGATGTAAGTGAGGAGGCAAGTGTGGTGAAATAGTCATGGCAGCGTCTACATGGTGGGCGTCAGGATTCTCCCCATCAATTTCTTTCAACTTTGCCCTACGTCTGAGATTTTTGACAATAAAATGCTGGGGAAACTACAATCACGAAATATCTCCCACATCTAAAAGAGCACGGGGAATGGTGAAATGAACAAATGAACACTCAGAACTCCGACCAACATGCTTGACAAATTACGACACACAGACACAGCTGAAGTTCCCTGGGTACGTTCACACCAGCTCCCTTGCTGCTGGTGTTCACGATGCCCACGCGTGTTTTGTGCCGCTGACTACATACGAACGCATTTACACACAGCAAACAGAACTGTACTGCATGTTCCGAACTGTATCCTGCTGTAGGTATGAGTTGATAATTTGCTCTCCTCTTCCCCTTCAACTTAGAATTTAGAGACTTATCCAACAACTGGGACAAGAAGTCATTGTATATATATTTAGCTTAGTTATTTATCCATTCTGTCTGATGGATGCTTCAGCAAAACCGTATCAAGATGTGGCCTCTCTGAGCAGAGAATGGTAGCAAAGCACTCAGATTCTGGGAATGGAAAGGCCTGGGCTCAGATCCTGACTTCGTGGCTTCAGGGCCTTGAGGACGTCACACATCTTTCCGAGGCTCCGCAGGACGGGATGAGGGAGACCAGCTGTCCTGCCCCTTCTCTCTTTGCACTGCCCAGTCTCTGGCCAAGGCCCACCACTGGTCAAACCAAACCAGAGGAGAGACACATGCACCTTCACACACACACGCACCTACGTGCATGTGCACACACACATGCAGAAACAATCATCCAGCGATATACTGGATGTAATGGGGGGATGTAGTGGGGGGATGTAATGCCTTGCAAACATTACGACCAGGGAGCTGGTGCCCGGGACAAGGCAACCCTAAGGAGGGAGAGGAAAGAGGGTCATGAGTCTGAGTGACAAGGTCAGGCACAGTCACATCCCAGCCACTTGTAGACAAAAACCTGGCACAAGGAACACCCATGGCAACTGCTGCTGCCCCACTATGCCCACATGGCAACTGCTGCTGCCCCACTATGCCCACGGGCAAGAGAATATCCTGAAGATAATCATGTCAACCTCCCAGCACAACTTCCAGGATCAGTGATAAGTATCGGGAGCGCCTGGGTGGCTCAGTCAGTTGAGTGTCAGACTTCAGCTCAGGTCATTATCTGCCGGTTCATGGGTTTGGAGCCCGCGTCGAGCTCTGTGCTGACAGCTCAGAGTCTGGAGCCTGCTTCAATTCTGTCTCCCTCTCCCTCTCTGTCCCCTTCTCTGCTCTCTCACTCTCTCTCTCTCTCAAAAACAAAATAAACATTAAAAAAGTTCAAGGGGCGCCTGGGTGGCTCAGTCGGTTCAGCATCTGATTTCAGCTCAGGTCATGATCTCGTGGTTCGTGGGTTCGAGCCCCACGTCGGGCTCTGTGCTGACGGCTCAGAGCCTGGAGCCTGCTTCAAGTTCTGTGTCTTTCTCCCTCCCTCTCTCTGCCCCCACCCCTCACCTCACTCTCTCTCAAAAATAAAAATAAACATTTAAAAAAACCCAAAACATCAAAGCGTGGCTTGGCCCAGCTCATCGTTCACTACATTTTCAGGCACCACTATGATCTGGGTATACTCCAATTTTCCAAAATTGCGACCTGGTCTAAAGCTCTCTGCGCAAATCGAAATCCCCTTTTGTAGTTAGAATCCTCAAGCCTCTGACGTTGACACTCGTTCCTGCCAGCCTCCGTCAGAACTCCCAGACTCCAGCGCACTTGGGAGGGAAAACAAGGCAGAGGTGGGGCCACGAGCCATGTACTAAGTAATGGAAACAGGCTGACTAAACTCAGCGGGGCTAGTCAAACATGCTGAGCAAGTCACGGTTTGTTTGGGAAATGATCACCTGCCTCCTTCCTAAGCTCTGCCGAAATCTCAGCCCTAAGCTCTAGACTTGATCTGGGCTTCAAGACCGCAGGTGTCAGAGCTCCTGTGTCTGGGACATCGGAGTTTTCCTTGGGGAGGAAATTAATAAAGCCCGGATTTGTGGTGCACCTGAGTCACGTTCACCAAACAGGTTGCTGGGTTTTTTTTAAGCGTGAAAGTAAGCGCTGAGATTATTAACATCCGAAACGGGGGACCATGAGACAGGTATGGGCTCTGAAGCGGGCAGACCTGGCTGGAGTCCTGGCTCTGTCCCCTTCTGGCCCTGCGACCCTCGGGCAAGTGACCAAGTGCTTCGGAGCCCGTTCCTTATCTCTAAGTAGTGGACACAGGTAAGTTCCAGAGCTGTCCTGAGGATGATAGGAGATAACACACATAGAGTCTAATGGGGAGCCTGGAACGTGACAGGTGCTCATTCGGTAGCTGTGGTGAGTATCGGGTCCCCCGCAGCGGGTACTGGAGGAAGCATCCAGAATCCACTCAGATGCTGCCGACAGTGGCACCAAACATCACGGCAAAATCACGGCCAAGTGCCTTCCTGCGTGACCTTGTTTCCTCTTCGCAGCCTTCCTGAAAGACAGGTGCTATGACTAGTCTTATTACGCAAGACAGGAAGGGAAGGCTCAGAGACGTGCAGTAACTTGCACAAGGTCACAGAGTCAGTAAGGAGGAGCTCAGGTCTGACCACAAGCCTCACTAACTCTAACCACTCGGAAAACGTGCCTCCCAAGAGTGTCCTGGGAACACCACACTCTTTGGTCACATTGCCCCATCCATGTACATCCTCCTGTTTTCCTTTCATTAGTCAAAAGCTACCCATCCTCCGTAGGCTCCTCCTCTGGGAAGCCTGCCTTGGTTAACTCCTGCGGACTGCACTGATCTCCCTTCTCTGGCTTCACTCCCTGTCCGCACAGCTTCCTCAGGGGCTTATTGCATTTCTAGGTGATGCTTCGAGTCAAGAACGTTCAGTCCCCTCAAAGCCTTCTAGAGCCCCTGAGGGCACAGACAATCTTCTTTCTTAGTTCCAGAACCCAGCAGACAAAGTCTTAACGAGTTGCTTATCGGCTCACTTCTTTATGTACATTCAAATAAGACGTGATCAGGAAGAACCAAGACTGTTCTATAATATTCATTTCAAATTGATTTCTTTAAAAATTACCACATTAGGGGCTCCTGGCTGGCTCAGTCAGTAGAACATGTGACTCTATGAGTTCAAGCCCCACGTTGGGTGTAGAGCTTACTGATAAAACAGATGAATAAGTAAATAAATTTTTACCAAAATTACCACATTCTAGGCAAGAATCACTGATAGATGCCGAAATTCATGAGCCAAAGTATAATGTGAAGAAGGATATTTGCATAGTCTCCAAGTATCTTCCCAGATGTTTTTATTCCTAATTACAAAGAGTGGGAAAACAAATTTGCTGTGGAGAGCTAAGTAACCAAGGTCAACATCACCGGTGATAAGACACAGACAACATCACCTACCTCTTGTATGACGCACTGAGGACACAGCCCCTCGTTGGCTTTCCGCCCAATGTGCACATCCTTGACCTAATCAGGAGAAAGCCTCAGATAAACTCAAGCTGAGAAATATTCTCAAAAATAACTGGCCGGCATGCCTCAAAACTGTGAAGGTCATGAAAGAGAAAAAAAAGACTAGGGAACAGAATTCGGCAGACTAAGGTGACAGGACATCTTGATGCAATGTGGGACCCTGAACTAGACCCTGGGGCAGAAAAGGGGCATTATGGGAACAACTGAAAGTTGTTGGGTTTTGTTTTTTTTTTACGATTTTTTAAGCTCATTTTTTTTAATCTATTTATTTTTGAGAGAGAGAGACACAGAGCACAAGTAGGGGAGGAACAGAGAGAGAGGGAGACACAGAATCCAAAGCAGCTCCAGGCTCCGAGCCGTCAGCACAGAGCCTGACGTGGGGCTCGAACCCACGAACTGTGAGTTCATGACCTGAGCCGAAGTCGGATGCTCAACCGACTGAGCCACCCAGGCGCCCCTATTTACTTTTGTTTTTTTGAGAGAGGAAAGCATGAGTGGGGGAGCAGCAGAGATGAAGGAGAGAGAATCTCAAGCAAGCTCTGCACAGATCCTGACATAGGGCTCAAACTCATAAAACTGGGAGATCAGGACCTGAGCTGAAACCAAGAGTCCAACGCTTAACCGACTGAGCCACCCAGGCGCCCTGGAAGTTTTTAATAATGCCTGTAGGTTGGTTAATAATTTACACCCACGTTAATTTCCCACTTTTTGTTTGTTTGTTTCTTCCAAGATTTCATCTCCTATAGCTTTGATACACTGTGTTTATGTGCAATGTCAGCCTTAGGAGACACTGGAGCTTTTGAAACTTTTCCCTAAGTCTAAAGTTCTTCCAAAACAAAATGTTTTAAAAATAAATGAAATAAAATGTAAATATGCTGTGTTCTGCTTGTTTCCATCACGGCACTTAGCATGGGTTCCAGTCATGTATAATTTTGCTCACTTGCTTCTTTACTGTCCTCCTCCATTGAGAATGTGAACTTGAACTTGGGAGTGTGAACTCAATTCCCTACAGCACATGCTCAACCCCCTTGTAAATAGAGACCAGGTTGGGGGCTCCTGGGTGGCTCAGTCGGTTAAGCATCTGACTTCGGCTCAGCTCATCATCTCATAGTCTGTGAGTTCGAGCCCCACGTCGGGCTCTGTGCTGACAGCTCGGAGCCCGGAGCCTGCTTCCGATTCTGTGTTTCCCTCTCTGTCTGTTCCTCCCCTGCTCGCACTCTCTCTCTCAAAAATAAATGTTAAAAAAATATATATTCAAATAGAGGCCAGGCTGCAAGTTCACAGTTTTCTGCGGGTTGAGGATACATACTGAGAACTTAGTAGTGTTTTGTTGTTGTTCCTGAAATTTATTTTTATAACACCCTTTCACAGGAACAAGTTATATTGGGTTCTATTTACGGTGCCAAATGTTAGCTTTCCTTTTTAAATATATGTATGTTTTTTAAGTATTTTTAATTCAAAGAAAAAAACAAATAAAAAGTACAAGAAGGCACATGGATATGACCTGACTTACGAAGGAGGAACACGGTGGTACGTAACGTGACAAAAAGATGCCAAACGTGATGTGTGAATTGCGGAAGTTCAGTGATTACTGACAGACCATGTCTGATTAGAAATGGTGAATCGTTTCTCACGTTATAGCCAAGAGGACTCTCTTGCCAGACTTGGAGCCTCAAAGCGGAAGCCTTCAATAGCTAGGAAGCTGTTATTTATTTACATCATGAATTCATACAGTCCTGACAATTCATACCCTATGTCCAAGAACAGTGCTTTGCAATACCTCCAAATTCATTTATTCATCCAACAAATGTTTGCTGAGCACTTAGTATGTACCAGACACTGTTCTAGATCCTTAGGACACATCAAAGGAGATCAAAGTCCCTGCCTCATAGACCTCACATTCTAGCCAGAAGAGGTGAACCATTAATAATGATATGTTAGGTCACCGACACGTCAAGTGATATGTCAGAAATCAGAGCAGGGCAGGGGGTAGTGGGACAGGGGTCGAGTGTTAAATTGGGAGGGGGCTGGGTCCTTGAGAACACTGGTGGCTGTTGCTGACAGAGTGAGGGCGAGAGTCATAGCAGATGAGCTCAAGAAGATGATGAGGCCAGATCATACAGGGCCTGTAGGCCGGTGGAAGGACTCTGGCTTTTGCACAAGAAGAGAGTTGAGGGGACAAGGGAGGAGGCAGGCAGGCTATTGTAGGGGTCCAGCCAAGAGAGGACCCTGGCTAGCACCTGGGTCACAGCGATGGAGGAAGTTTGATTCCGGATATGTGCAAGGAGGCACCCCACGGTCTGCTGTCACTCATACGTAGAGTGTCAGAGAATGAGAAAAGCCAATCACAGTATTGAGGGGTTTGGCCTCAGCAACCAGACGATGATGGAAGAACCTGTCTGAGCACAAAGATGACACTTCATAGTCACTCAAGGCATATGCTGTCCCCATGCGTAGAAGGGGAAACTATGGCACAGAGAGATTAAGCAACCTGCCCAAGGTCACACAGCTGGAACGTGGCAGAGGCAGGATTCAAACACGGGCAGCCTGGCTCCAGAGCCCGTGGTCTTAACCACTGCTTAATGGGACGGGAGGTCGGCCCAAGGGGCTCTCTGTGGGAGCTGAGAAAGGGCTGTTTTAATAAATCAGGCATAAATTCTCCGGGGTCTCTCGGGGACATTATATTTGGAGCGGGGAAGATTTCGGGGCATCTCAACCTTTCTTGGAAGTGTAACAAAGACCTACCTGAGCCCGGCCTAGCACTGCCTCCCCGGCAGCCCCCGGCCCCTCCCAACCACTTTACTACCCCTTTGCTGAGAGGCTTTGCAAGGCATGGCCAGATTCAGATACTAATGTTTAACAGAAGCTATTTCGGTATTAGAGATTAATCGACTCGAGCGTTGTTCAAACTGGCCCCGACACAACGTGCCGTCGGAAGCACAGCAACGTGACGAGTGAAGACGCGCACATCTGCCCCGCCCCCTTCCATGCGTCTCCGGCTCCGCACTTAGATCTCGGCAAATCTTTCGCACGTTCCTGCTCTGATCCAAGGCCTCATCCGAGCCAGGGTGAAATATGTCACATTTCATTCATAAAAGACACGATTAGAACAGACAATCGGTTATGCTGGGAAATAACACGTTTCCCCAGGCCTAAAAACAGTGTTTTATTCTGAGAGATGGAATATACGAATGGGCCGAGTACAGTAACAAAACTCCGACCCGCCACCTTGCAGCGACCAGGACCAGAGGCCGGACCACACAGCCTCTGCAGTCAGTCGCCAGCCCAGAAAGGTCTGGACTTGGGGTGTGGCTGCTGGCTTCCCTTGTTATTGCCTCTGCTTCTAGCTCTGGGCCGAGCAGAAAAAGCCACCATAGAGGATCGTCACTTCTCGTGAACCAACCTCCAGCCTCCCCACACCCGCAGCCTCCGACCCGAGCAGACCCAAGCCTTGCCTGGCTTCCACCAGGAGCCCCCCGACTCCCGCCCACCCCGGAGTCTCCTCCAGACACAGGTGATGGTGACTGGCTCCCTTGGCATAGGAAGCTCTGACTCGTTTGTTCTCAGTTGGATGAGGCACAATTTCAGCGCCTTGTGTCTCCGGCCACGAAACAGAGCATAATAAAGAACAGTCCTGGGGCACCTGGGGGACTCAGTCGGTCGAGCGACCGACTTTGGGTCAGGTCGTGATCTCACGGTCTGTGAGTTCGAGCCCCGCGTTGGGCTCTGTGCCGACAGCTCGGAGCCTGGAGCCCGCTTCGGATTCTGTGTCTCCCTCTCTCTCTGCCTCTCCCCTGCTCACGCTCTGTCTCTCTCTGTCTCAGAAATAAATAAACATTTTTTAAAAATTTGTTTTATGGGGCGCCTGGGTGGCGCAGTCGGTTAAGCGTCCGACTTCGGCCCGGGTCACGATCTCGCGGTCCGTGAGTTCGAGCCCCGCGTCGGGCTCTGGGCTGACGGCTCGGAGCCTGGAGCCTGTTTCCGACTCTGTGTCTCCCTCTCTCTCTGCCCCTCCCCCGTTCATGCTCTGTCTCTCTCTGTCTCAAAAATAAATAAAAAACGTTGAAAAAAAAAAATTTAAAAATTTGTTTTAAAAAAGAACAGTCCTCTGTAGGGACAGAGGATGACAAGAGACTCGATGCTGACCCAGAACGGTTCAACGGATGGAGATTGGTCCCCATCGGGACATGGAGGACGGCCCAGAAGAGTGCTTCAAATGGGGGTTCCTGGCTCACAAATGCAGACCCGTGCCTGAAACCCAGTGCTCGCCCAACTCATGACTTCAGCAGGTAACCCCGAAACTCTCCAAGTCTCTTTCCACACCCACAGTTCGCACTCTACCTCCCAAGGCAAAGTCCCTGTGAGAACCCACTTCAGCGCTCCAATCGACTTCGGCGGGAGGGAAGCAGACTCAAGGCTTTCTGCTCACCGCCACGATGACGCTTCGGGGCCCCCTGCACTCTCCACGTGGGGTCCTCTTCCAGCCGCATCGGCCTCCGCCTCCCTAAGTTAACCCTCAGCTCTGGGATGGCTGGTGGGCTGCATAGCCCGGGTGCGCCTGCTGCCCGTCCTGTCTGCCAGGCGGGAAGGGGGTGCTGTGAGGGAATGAAGGGCCCCCAGGGCCTTCCAGAGCCGACCACTGCACACCCAACACTCTCTGGCTGTGCGACCTCGGGCAAGCTCCTTAACCTCTCTGTGCCTCAGGAAAAATAGCGATAATGGTAGTACTCGTCTCCTTGAGTCGTTTGTTGGCAGAATTCCGTGAGTCCGTGCGTGTCAACAACTTCGAATGTGGCCCAGACCGTTCTCCGTCCCCCATCATTTATGTCATTTCCCTGGCCTGAAATGCCTTCCCAACCAGGCTCCCCTGGCCACCAGACCATCAGCTCTCCCTTTCCTCAAACTCCTCACCCAACAATGTTCTCTCTACACCAAGGAGGGCAAATAAGTTAAATGTCAACCACTCCACCTTCGCGGGGACTGGTAGGGGCTGCAGGGACTCCTGGGCTCAACGCTGCAGTCCATTAACACTGTCTGCCACGGCAGAGGGAGTGCTGAAGAGCTGCGGTCGATTAGTGATGTCTGCCCGGACAGGAGGCGCGCGCTCTGCGGTATGAGGGCAGAAGCCAGACCCCTGCCCTCCTGGGTCTATCGCAAGCATCTGAAGCTAAAGGAATCTCTGTAGAGCCAGAGCCGGGCTTTAGACCACGCCAGCCCCACCACTGGAGTGACTGGCACAGGACTGGGTCCAAGCTAAGTTCTGACTCGCTGTCACCAAAACTAACTCAAGCGGCTCCAAATAGGAACCGTGCTTCCTGCAGGCGGCTAAAACCCCTCTTGGGATCCGCCAGAGCCTCGGGATCCTTTCAGCTCGAACGAACACACTCCCCAACAGGTGTGGTCTGGCACATCGGCCTCCGTCAGAATCAGAAGGACCGCGGTGTGGCATTAACGATTCATTCCCACGTCTCGCCTGCAACCAAACAAAGCAAGCCTTGCTGGGCAGCCCCCTGGCCTCCGAGCACTAGGGGATAACCACAGGCTAGCCTCCGGTGTTGAGACCAGGCACTGTGCCAAGAGCCTCACTAACCTGATCAACCCCCACGGCAACCCCAAGAGACGCGGCCCGTCAGTATCCCGACCTTACGGATGAGGAAACAGAAGCCCAGAGAAGCTAGAAGGCTTGCCCCAGGACGGAGCCACAGATCCGACCGATATCCCACGAAGCTTCGTGAGCAAAACAAGCTGAAGACAGGTTTGCCCCCCAGCACAGAGAAGCTCCCCACTTTTTGCAACCCCAAAACTGCGTCTTCATCGTACAGATAGAGACTGCTGGTTTGCTTGACCAAAGGATTCTTTACCGACGAAAGCCTGAGAGGTCGGGGACACTATCTCAGAAAGCTCGGTCGCCTAGTCAGAAGGTGGAATTCATTTGCAAAGTTTCCCCTTACGGGCAGCAAAGACAGGGTTCTGTCCGCCAAGTCAAGGCCGGCAGTGACAGGTTCACAGTATCATGTGACAGCTTAGCTCCCAGCCTGAAATGCTGCTCTCAGAGCACCTGTTTTTATTCCTGGCTTCACAGCAGAATAACCCAGGGAGCTTATGGAAAATGCAGGTGCCCAGGGCCCACCCCCAAATATCCTGCTTTACTCTGTCATCTTGCGTGGGTCCCCATCCCGTGTCCGTCAGTCTCCTTGCTATCCTGGGCACTCAGCAGACGATCAACACCCCATTACTAACGGACAGTTCATTGACCGCAAGCTGACTCTACCCCGCCCGACCCGGCCCGGCCACTTACCTGAGAGTGAAGTGGTCTGCCACAGAGCCACTGGTCAGGGAGACCAAAAAGGTGGCCGTGTCCCCTTCCCGGACGAGGTTCAGGGGCACCGAGACGACGACGTTCTCGTCCAGGCTCACCAGGGACCACTTGAGGTCGTCCTGAGTCGGGTAGACCACCACACTCCCGATCCTCTCCCGGGCCGGAGACGCCTGCTGGGGGCCGTCCTGGCCGGAGTGGATGTTGTTCTCCCACCTGCCGTCCTCCTCCAGCAGGCACTGGCCGGCCTGGTCGGCCGGGTAGAGCGAGAAGAAGAGGTCCATGGCGGTGCCGCCCAGCAGGGCAGGGATCTCCTCCTCGGGCTCCAGGTCCAGCCCGGAGCTGAACCACTCGGGAAGCAGCTCCAGCTCGGCCACACACAGCCCCGGGTCCCCTCGCAGCCGGCAGCTGGCCGCCACCTCTCTGGCCTCGGGGAAGGCGAACATCTTGACGCACGGGAGGTCTTCCTCGGGGTCGCTGTCATCCCAGTGCGTCCCAGTCACGTAGAACAGCGTCTGCACCTTGGGCCTGTTGGAGTAGACGGAGCTGTCGAGGATGTGAGATTTCAGCTTCCAGTTGAAGGGAAACTTCTCCGTGTTTCCGAAGGACGTGGAGGTCAACAAGAGGTCCTGGGGGATGGGCTTCTCCGCTGAAAACGGGCCATAGCTGGCGTTGACGGTCGGGGGGCTCCGGGCCCGGTAGATGAACAGTGACTCCACCCGGGCCTGCAGACTGGAGTTCCTCGTGATGTCCTGGTTGGCCTCTTTAAGGAAGAAGGCTTCCTCCGCGTCAGCGATGCGCAGGCTCGTGGGCAGGTAGGCAGGGAGCGAGGAGAACCTCTGCAGGCTGTCCACGATCCCTCGGCTCTCGGTCTCTGTGCGGGAGAGGAAAGCAGAGAAAGAATGAAGGCCGGGCCCCAGCGTGAGGGGCACGGTCTGCCCCCGCCGCCCCCTGGCCACGCCGCCCCTGGCCACGCCGCCCCCCGGCCACGCCGCCCCCTGGCCACGCCGCCCCCTGGCCACGCGGGGCCCCCGCACAGGGCTCTTCGGGGACTCCCCCAAAGCAGCCGGTGTCAAGTGGGAAGGAGCCCATTTGCCACCGACCCGACAGCCTGCGGGCTCACAGGACCTCTCTGTGGGGTCACCCCACAGACAGGAGGCTGCACACCCGTGATGCCCACCCAAGCCCACGTGCCATCGTGTGGCACCTCCACCTGCTGCGTCCTTCGGATACTTACGCTTCTGCCCATCCCTCCCAGACGCGCCGGACGTTCCGACATCTCCATGATTCTTTTTTTAAGGGGAGTCTTTAGTGTTTATTTATTTATTTTTGAGACGGGGGGAGGGAGAGAGAGAGAATTCCGAGCAGGCTCCACACGCTGTCAGCGCAGAGCCCGACGCGGGGCTCGAACTCACGAACCGTGAGACCACGACCTGAGCCAAAATAGTCAGATGCTTAACCGACTGAGCCGCCACCCAGGCGCCCCGACATCTCCGTGACTCTTACTGAAACGAGGGCGAAGCTATGGCTCAGCACTCCCGCTTCTAGAAAGCTCTCCTCGCGAAATACCGGGGAGAATGCACAGACGCTGATTTATCTACAAGGATGTTGGCTGCAGCTACACTTTGCGGACAAACTGAGGAGCGTGTGTGCTGGGGCCAGGGGCCTGGATGTGAATCCTGAAGCCGCCACGTCCTGACTGATGGACCTGAGCAAGTGACTTTAGCCTCTCTGTGCCTCAAATGTCCTCATATAAAGTAGGAGGTAAACAGAAGTCCTACCCTACTGGGTTATTGTAGGAATTAATGAGTCGGTAAACATGAAGTGCTCAGGACCGTGCTGACCCCCATAAACACCAGCCAGTCTTTGCCTGTTACTGTTACTATTACCACTACCTGTTCAATGAAACCATTCTAAGGATTTATTCACAGAGAATGACATAAACTGCACATTTTTAATTTTTTTAAATTTTTGCCAAACAGAGACAGAGTGTGAGCAGGGGAGGGGCAGAGAGAGAGGGAGACACAGTATCTGAAACAGGCTCCAGGCTCTGAGCCGTCAGCACAGAGCCCGACGTGGGGCTCGAACCCACAAACCGTGAGGTCGTGACCCGAGCCGAGGTCGGACGCTCAGCCGACTGAGCCACCCAGGCGCCCCTAAACTGCACATTTTTACAGTGGATAACAGGCAGCTCTAAGAAAAATGAGCTAGAGCTACATAAACATACTTGGGGAAATGTCCACCATGTACCAATAAGTATAAAAAATTAGAAATGTATCATATATGATCCTACTTGGGTATTATTTCAAGATTCCCTATGTATATATACACATGTATTTAGTATATTTATGTTTGTGTGTCCATAGAACCAAAGAGAAAAGGTTTCACCTTTTAACATCTACTTTCTTTAAATTTGTGACAACTGTGTATTATTTTGTTAATTAAAATATATACATATACATAAGCCTGTGTATGTGTGTATGTATCCCTATAGGCATGTGTGTATGTTACTTTCAAATGGGAAAACACGGACCCAACAAGCTTTTTTCAAACTAAGGAGAGTCCACCAGTAGGGGCACCTGGGTGGCTCAGTTGGTTAAGCGTCCGACTTCAGCTCAGGCCATGATCTCACGGATCGTGAGTTTGAGCCCCGTGTCGGGCTCTGTGCTGACAGCTCAGAGCCTAGATCCTGCTTTGGAGTCTGTCTCTCTCTCTCTCTCTCTCTCTCTTCTCTCTCTCTGCCCCTCTCCCACTCATGCTCGCTCTCTCTCTCTCTCAAAAATAAATAAAAACATTAAACATTTTTTTAATAATAAATAAATAAGGAGAGTCCACCAGGAACCAGGATTGGCAAATCAAGCCAAGAACAAACAGGGCTTCTCGCCTGCCCTGAAATAAATCTCCAGCCCTAAAGCCAGGGCAAGAAATGCAACCTGGTGGGCGGGTTTAGCGTAGCCTCCCTGGTTGACAAAAGGCAAACAAATACCACTCCATACACTCTGACTCCTGGTAACATTGTTTTCTGCAACCATTACGAATTCTGCAAAATACACTTTTCTTTTTATTTTTTTTACAGTTTATTTATTTTTGAGACGGAGAGCATGCGAGCATGTGTGTAAGCAGGGGAGGGGCAGAGGGAGACAGAGAGAGAGAGGATCCCAAGCAGCCTCCATGCTGTCAGCGCAGAGCGGACACGGGGCTCGATCTCACAGACCGTGAGATCATGACCTGAGCCGAAATCAAGAGTCGGACACTTAACTGACTGAGCCACCCAGGTGCCCCTGCAAAATAGACTTTTCTATTGATTTCATTTGGGCTGCCTTTTCAGGGCTGTCCTTGGTGAGCCTTCCTGGCCCAGAGGATGACAAAATTATAATGAGGAGATTAGGGAAAAGATACAACCACGTAGGGGCTGATGCATCATTTCCCCAAGAAGGTGTTCAGAAAGCCAGTTCTCCACAAAATACTGTGCGATCTCGCTCGCTCGTGTACCTAAAACAGTCAGAGTTATGGAAGCAGAGTGTTCCAGTGGTGATTTTGCCAGGGGCTGGGGTTGGGGGCACGAGGTGGGGGGTGGGAGTCAAATTTTCAACCGTCCAAGATGAATAATCTCTGGAGATCTAACGTCGAGCGTGTGACACAGTTAACAATCCTGTATCGTACGTTGTAATTTGCTAAGAGCACAGATTTTAAATCAAATCGAAACACGCACACAGTAGCTCGGTAGAGGTGATGTATGTGTTAATTAGCTTGTTTGTGGTGATTATATATACATGAGTACTTATATCAAAACATCAAATTGTACACCTTAAATACATACACTTTTTATATGTCAATGCTATCTCAGGAAAGGAAGGAAGGGAGGGAGGGAGGGAGGGAGGGAGGGAGGGAGGGAGGAAGGAAGGAAGGTCTTTTCAAGTGCCATCAATATGGCCAGTGCCGTGTCACATTAATTACTGGAGAAGCAGTTATTACCCATTTACTCCTCTGATTATCTATCAAACTATACTTACTAGTCATTTGTCATAGTTCCAGCACTGTGGCGTGTAGGGCCATCACAGGGACAAGACAGATGTGATTTCTGCCCCAAGGAGCTGGCAAAGTCTGGAGGCAGGCACAGCCAATGTATATGAGACAATTAGGAAACTGAGTGTTAACACCCTTAGAAATACCCATCCCAGGGGCGCCTGGGTGGCTCAGTAAGTTGAGCATCTGACTTCAGCTCAGGTCGTGATCTCACCGTCCATGAGTTCGAGCCCTGCATCGGGCTTATTGCCGTCAGCACAGAGCCTGCTTCAGATCTTCTGTCTCCCTCTCTCTCTGCCACTGTCCCACTCACTCTCTGTCTCAGAAAGAAAGAAAGAAAGAGAGAGAGAGAGAGAGAGAGAGAGAAAGAAAGAAAGACCGACCCATCCCAGTAATTCCCCACCCAGCAACCGTGCTGGGGAGATAATCCAGAGATCAGAAAGGAGATCAACGTGGCAAGTAGGTTTGTCACAAGCAAGACTTGTCACGGCAACATACTGCAAGCAACGTAAAAACCCATCATGAGGGACACAACTAAGCAAATGTTGAAAGCCATACTGTGTGTGTGACATTAAGCACCACGATTTCAACGAGCGTGGAGCGTCGCGACAAAATGCTTACGCTGTGTTGAGTGAAAAAGCAGACATCCAAACTCGACTTAAATTATCCCAAACCTGCTGAAAATGTAATATGTATTATAATACATAATATGTATCACATAGAACATACACGCATACACACGTAAACACGCACACCATATGTTGACTTTCATGCTACAGACCTCCGCGTCCTCCCAAACGTGTCCTGTGGGACTGGGTAGGATTTGGATGGAACACAGAAGGGGGAGGCGGGAACTGACTTTCAAGAATTAGCCTCATCGTAAGGAAAGTTTTAGCTGTTGCCACCACCAAGGGGCAATTTATATTTCGACAACGTCAAGCCGTGCAGAAGCGCCATTTCATATGAAATTTAAATTAGTGTCTTGTTGGTTTATTTCCCGTCTCCAAACCAGGAATTTAAATTCTAGGTGAATCTGACCATGAAATAATGGGCAAAAAGGGAACATCTGCCTTGCGCAGCATGACGGTCCCCTTCAGCGGAGCCAAGTGGGCACCCGGCCGACCAGATTCAGGAAGCAAGAGGTAAGTCCAAATTTTACCTTCTTATAAAATGTAGGGGAAGCCCAAGGCAAGGTTTAAATTCTGGCTTATTTACACGCGTGGAACAGGAAGTTAAAAATATATGTAGGTTTTAATAGGCTCTGTTTTCATTGTGGATTGTTGTGTTTTTTTTAATCATTTGTGCCAATTAATTTATACCTCTCAAAAACTGATTCGCAGGAGATGTAAAGCCGTGCCTCCTCCCTTGTTTATTGTGGCCAAAGCGTGCATTTCATCTGAAATAACAGTGTGGGGTTTACAATCCTGCCCCAACATAACTCAAGCAAAACGCGGCACGAATTTTGTCTGAAAGCTTATATGGAAAGCCATAAAAATCAGCGGGCAGGGCCTCGTTTTGTCCTCGAACCCGATCGCAACAAAATATGATACCCGAATTCAGGAGTGTCCTGTAAAGCCATGGGACAGTGCCCTAAGAAACACATCCATGGCCTGAGAAGCGACCACCCCTCGCTTTAATCCCCAAGTGTCACCGTTCTTGGGGCGTCAGGTGTCTACCTGTCACCGCTCTTTTCCCCACCGGCAGGTAGACCAGGTGGCCCAGGCTCTGAATGTGAAATGAGGTCCTATTCAGGCTGCTGATTCCCTCGAGGGCTCTTCACCGCCTGTCGAGTGACGTGGGTCCTGAGAGCATGAACTGAGGGAGTCTTATGAGGCCCAGCCGAACAGGGCTGGTCTCCACCGCCCTCATTATGACCCGGGAGGAGACTCCCGCACGGGCTCGCCGAGAGCACGAGGTGGTATGCCAGAAGGACGCTCCGTACCTCTGGCCGGGAACCTCCCAGAACGACGCAATCCACAGCAAACCGGGAACTCCGGCGGGGGACCCTGAGACCTGAGTGCACGGGACATCGCATCACCGCCGCGTCTGGCACCCGAGAAGCATCCCTGGGCCTGTGCCTTGGTTAGGATCGGTGGGACCTACGGTCCCGAGCCCCAAGGCGATGCAGCGTGAACCTCCTTCCACGACAGACTCGTATTTTCGCTCCCGTCGCCAGCCTACCTGGTAGCTTGTTGTCAGTCTTGCGGCCGCTGGTCGCCCACCTGAGGGTCCCGGCCTGTGGCATTCCCAATTCACACCACACAACCCAGGCACGCACGGCCAGGCGTCGAAGGCTCTCTTTCCAGGGTGCCAGGTGGCCACGTCTTTGTAAAGCACCCGCAAGAGACCTTCCTCACTGACCTGTCGGAGTGTGGTCCTAATGGCCGGTCGTTCTCAACCCAGGTGGCTCCACCGATGCACGTGGCAGAGGACACATATATGGGACCTGGGCCTGCCCGCCAAATAGATCCAGATGGGCTCGGGCGGGGCCCAACGTTCTCTACGTGCCCTGGATAATTCGATGGAATAGCAACGAGGAGAGGCACTGCGCTAAAAAGTCAAAGACACTACTGAGCACACAGTAGGTGCTTTGCAAAAATTACATCATTCGTTGCCTTGAGGGCAAGGCTTGGGGTACATGCCCTCAAGTCCGTTAAGGATTAGATATGACTATTCAGACAGTGGCAAGACAAAAGATAGAGACATCATCGTCGCCACCACTCACCTAACCCTTGTGACGCACCAGGCACTATTCTAAGCATCTCACAGGCAGTGACTCTTAATCTTCACAGTCTTCTGGTTAGGAGGATTTGATTGTCATCCTCACTGGCCGAGGGGGAAACTGAGGCACGGGGGGTTACGGGACCTGCCTGAGATCACACGGCTGGTAGGCAGCAGAGATGGAACTCTGTCCAGGCAGGCCAGCTCCAGGGAGAGCTCACCGTCCCAGTCACCACGTTCTACTACTAGAGAAAAGCTCGGCAAAGAACATCTACACTGCAAGGGTGCCAGCCATGACTCAAAGGAACGGCCAATGGGCCTCTGGGTCGCCCAGCTCTCAAAGCACAGGATGAGGTCACTAGTTGGACACTGTCCATAAGAGAAAGCAAGAAGCAAAGCTTTTCCTGGCTCTGAGAGAAATCCCTCCGCCGGGCGCTCCGGCAGGGCCCCCGAGGGACACGACAGCACCCCCACAGCCCCACGACAACCCACCGTGAGCGCATCAGCACGCTTCCCGCGGTGCCCCTCCCCGCAAGGTGGCTTGCAGCGATGATAGACAATCAAGGGAAAGCAAGTCTGCAGGCGACAACACCAACGGAGCGTGGGCCGACAGAGCTGACAGCTGGTGGAAAGTCCAGCCTGAGAGAAGAGTGAACTCCAGCTTTTGACCAGAGAGAAACCCACCCTTCGCACTCCCCTCCACGAACAGGCTTTCTTACCCAGCCAGCCCAGGTCTTAGAAGGAGGTAGGTGGCAGGACCCTGGAGATTATATCCTCAGACAAAATCTGGGGGTACAAATATTCTACGGAGGTGAAAAAAGGCCAACGCCCAATCTAATCTTTAAAACGTAGCCGAGAACATCCGTCTTTTCTTTCTTGACGATTACCACTGCCTTCACGCCGAGAAAGCGCTCCCCGTATCCCAAGATCAAATACACGCTCACAGACTTTCAGCTGGTCGTCTGGGTATGCGCGTGTGGGTCCACATTTTTACCTTTAATTCTTCTCTAACGAGGTATATTTGACAACTAAAACTGTACATGTTTAAGGGGCACAATCCGATGATTGGATGCGCATATACAATTGTGAAATAATCATCACAAAAGCTAATTCGCCTCAGAGGGTGTTGGGTATGTGAATTAGCTTGATTTTTTTCCCCCTTTTTTGGGTAGTGAGACCATTGTAGATCCACCCTCTTTGCAGATTTCGGGAACCACATTTAACTCTTGAATCTCTCATGCTGTCTCACGCGAAGTGAGAATCTGGTGACGGTAATCGGCAGACATTGAATCTGCCAGTGGGAGTTTAAGTGGAATTCGCAGTTTAAGGGAGGGGTATTGAAAAACTTGGGGGTGGAGTCTTCAAAGTAGTAATTAAGTTAAAATGAGGTCACCATGGTGGGCCCTAATCTGGTATGACTGGTGTCCTTATATGGACACGGCCGTGCGTGCACACGCGTGCATACACGCACGCGGGAAAGACCGTGTGAGGATACAGGAGAAGCTGTCTACAGGGCGAGCAGAGAAGCCTCAACGAAATCAACCCGCTGACACCATCATGTTGGGCAGCTGGCCTCCAGAGTTGCGAGGAAATAAATTTCTGTTGTTTAAGGCGCTCGGTTTGTGGGACTTTGTCACGGCGGCCCTTCCTGGCAGCTGGACTTGCCTGTCTTGCCTTCCACGTTAACTTCAGAGTCATTGCGTCAAACTGCCCACCCCAGAGCCCAAGCCGACTCGTACCTGGAGGCGAGGCTCTGCGCGTGAGGGTCAGGAACGCCTTTCAACTTTCTGATATATCTTTCTGTGTGTTTCCGACTCTCCTACAACGAACATGTCTCGCTTATTCAAAAGCTAAGAGAAATATTGACATTTTTCCTTTTAGAAAGAAAGATGCGGAATTTGATTTTAAGTGGTAGACTGAACACACTCATGTCCCCGCATCTCCGCACAGACTCCACAGAAATAAAAGCATACAAGTACAAACAGGGATAAGCCTATTATCTAGAGAAATGGAAGAAGGCCATCCGAAGATAAAATATTTCAACAAATCTCTGGAAGACAACAAGTGGAGGAAAGTGCATTGATGGAGGGGCAAGACAGCAGAGGAAATCTTGTCCTAGAACATTCTGTGTGTGCCGCGGAGGGTCTCGGGCTACCGTGCCCACTGGGACCCAGGCTCAATGTTGGCACACGCAGCAAGGACAGGGGGAGACGGAGGCTGAAAACCAGGGGCGTAACTGAATTCTGTAGATGGGACGCCCCCTGCAGACAGACCCCCACCCTGAGTAAAGGCAGAATAGTGATCCCCAGTTGAGACTCAACGCTTCTCTGAGGACACATATGTCCCCTAAGAGGGGACATAGGTGGGACAGCCCTGTGCAACCATGGGGACCAAAGTTACACACTGAGAAAGTAATGCGGGACGTCAGAAGGAGCTGGCCACGGCATGACATACAAGAATAAAGAAAACCAAGTAAGCCCCTACTTGCTAAGCCCAGGTGGCCAGGAGTTTGTTACCTGCAGCCAAATGCAATGGTAACTGGTAAGAAAGACAAGTAGGAGGGTGTGTGCATTAACCTCATCGTCCTCTCTTACACAGACCGCCCTGCTGTCCAAATGTGTTCACTCCAGGTGTAGAGCTTGAATAGTGCATAGAATTATAGAAATAATCACAAGCAGAACTGAACGTGGAAATGGCCGGACGTGGCTGACTTTGGGGAGGGAGATCAAAGACACAGAAGGATAGAAGACTATCGCCTTTCTCTGGAAGTTACGCCATTCCATTCTATTTCCCCCCTATGTACGCAGGACCGTGATGATGAGTAGACTTTGTCTGCACGAACCCGGAATTCACCACGGGAGGGGAGGGAAGCATTGAACAGTGTTGGAAACCAGAGCAGGGGAGTGAGGGGAGAGCAGCTTTAGCCTAGACAATGAGGCGTCGTGTCTGCAGGGAAGATGGCCACCTTTCAAAAAAAAGTCTTTCTACCCATAGAATTGCATATGGGCCGCTCAGCCAGGAGCCTCCCCAGCCTTCTCTGCATCTGTATCCAGCTCTGGCCAGTGAAATAAGAATGTAAGTGCTGCATATTACGCTGAAGCCAAAATGACATTTTTTTCCTTCCAGCCGGGAGAAGAGGAGGGGTCTGGGGCCCCCGGTTGTAGCAGAGCCACAAGCTGGAAGGAGCCTGGGCCCCCCGAGCCTCCACCCAGAGGACAGCCAGCCAACCAGGAACACCCACGTTGGATGTGAACGAGGACTGGCTCAGTGCGCTAAGCCAGTGCTGACGTTTGTTTGTTAGAGCAGCCAGTGACCCCTCGCCCAGACACCAAGGTACAGGCTGACAATCTGGAGAGCTGTGATCCTGCTTAAATCACACGTCTCTTCCTTCATGTAAACTGGGCTTTTGTTAGCAAGAAGGAGGAAGACGTTCAGAGGAACAAAGCGAGGCGCTGTTAGGCCAACGTGAGAAGTTTCCATGGGGCACCAGATGTAGAAAGAGCATTGTTAAACGGATTATATAGATCTTAGTGACAGTAATTTTGACCTCCTATAGGCACCGTCAGCTGTTAAACAGTAGGAAATGTTGATGACCTTGTTCTAATTTCCATTTATATTTATTCTAAATTGGACACCTCAAGAGATTATTTAAATAAAAAAGGGAAATTCACTAAGTGATGCTGACAGGTCAGCCCCTGTCTGGTTGGGAGGCAGCTGATCCTCACTTACTAGAGGCAGAGGGACTACTGGGCTGGACCCCCAGGCCTGTCATCGGCTCAGCTGATGTACTGAGACAAGTCACTTCATCCCTCTGAGATTCAATTTCCCTCCGTGGCAAATGGGGTGTCACTTCCTGCCACCCTCCCTGCCACCTGGAGGGAAACCCCAGTATGCGACTCATTGCTGTATAACTCCATTTACAGGAGTGTCGTATGAGGACCCTCTTTGCTTGGGACTTCTCACCTGCTCAGCCCCGACTTCCCTCTCTCCAGTCATTTCTGATATCAAGTCCCAGAGAACCCATACGGAGTCTAAACGAAAGTGGATTTTAATGGCGGTCGGGGCTGGAGAGTCTACAGGCAGGCTAGCATCAGGCTTGCCTGGATCCGGCATGTCGACGATGTCATCAATGTGGGTTTTCACAAATGTCTTCAACGGGTGAGTGGCTACACAAATGTATACCCACTGGATGGAACGTTACTCGGCAGGAAAGAAAGAAGAGGAACCGACAGATACACGACCTGGGTCAGTTTCACATGCATGATTCCGAAAGTCCGAAGGCAACCTCAGAAAGCCGCCTACTCTATGGTGTCACGTATGTGACATTCTAGAACCATTACGACTGGAAAGATGGAGAATAATAGGTCACAGACTGCTAGGAACTATGGGATGGGGAGGGTGTGACAACCAAACATTGTTTTAAGTATCAGGATGGGTCTGATGGAACCGTTCTGTATGCTGGTTGTGACAGTGGTCACACAAAGCTATGCATGGGTCAAAAACTCACTGCACGATAGACCAAAAAGGGAAATTTTTACTGAAAGTTAATTTTAAAAGTTTTTTTAAGATGCATTTTTATCCATCCCTCTGCTCTTTTCTGTGGAGCTGGTTTTATTCTCAATCTGCACAGCAGAGCACAATTAGCATCACCAAACCTCACATTTTCCTTCCTTCACATCCAATAAGACCAGCGAGGCTTTCTTTCCCCCAGTTTTCCGGGAAGAAGGCAGTGGGGCATCGCCTTGGCTCTGACGGGTCACATGCCCATCCCTGAACCAATCACTATGGCCGGAGGAATGGCCTGTTCTGATTGGCTCAGCCAAAGTCATGTGTCTCTTCCGGGGAGCCTGGAAGGAGGTAGATGGAGGGGGTTCCCCCAAAGCATCATAAGGGTACCATTTTGACAAGAACAAGGGTGTTTTTTGTAAGAAGCAACACAAAAATCCACTCAGTTACCCAAATGGAACAATCTCCACCAGGTCAAGGCTGATTTCTTTACTTAAACCTTCTCAACACAGTTGGTGTTGAAGAAAAGAAGTCAGGAATACACCTGGGGTCACAAACCAGGCGTTTTAGCCATTACCCTGGCCTTTTATTTTTTAATGTTTATTTATTTTTGAGAGAGAAAGAGAGACAGATCACAAGCGAGGGAGGTGCAGAGAGAGAGGGAGAGAGAGAATGTGAAGCAGGCTCCAGGCTCTGAGCTGTCAGCACAGAGCCTGACATGGGACTCGAACCCACAAACTTCGAGATCATGACCTGAACCGAAGTCAGATGCTTAACCGACTGAGGCACCCCCAAATGAGTTACCCAAAGCAAGTACGGATAAGCGGGTTGCATCTGAGACGCGTAGGCAGAGGCGCTGACAGCTCAGAGAAGCTATGTTCTACATTCGAACCAGAACTTTCTTCAAATGCAGAAAAAAAGAGCCAAGTGCTGTAGAGTGAGTGTGTGCCTGTCGAGTGAAGTAGACGCAGCCGAGTTAGTTCTGCACAGCATTTCCATTGCTATATTTGCATTTGCAACTGGCATGGTGCAATCAAAACATGGGTGGCAAACCGCATTAACAGAATGAAAGATAAAGATCCTACGGCCACCTCCTCAGTCGGCTGAGCATCAGACTTCAGCTCAGGTCATGACCTCGCGGTTTGTGGGTTCGAGCCCCGCGTCGGGCTCTGTGCTGACAGCTCGGAGGCTGGAGCCCGCTTTGGACTCTGTGCCCCTCCCCCACTCAGGCTCGCTCTCTCTCTCTCTCTCTCTCTCCCTCTCAAAAGTAAACAAACATTAAAAAAATTATTTTAAGAAAATCCTATGGCTACCTCAACCAATGCGGAAAAAGCATTGAACGCACACAGTGAAACAGCACTAACACAGGCTGGCGTGGGTCCGCCCCAAATCATTCATGGAGTATCTTTCCTTCTCTCTCTTATTTTTTGCTACTATTCAAACCTGCCAAGTACCTATAGGAAAGGAAACAAATGTCTAGTCCTTATGGCTGGTCCTTCGAGACTCTGTTTTCACGAATCGTTAAGACTGTTTTTTAAGGGTTAAGGGTTTGAACAGCATGATCTTAAACGTCTCTCCCACAATCCTCGTGACTATCTGATTGCTTGAAAACCCCTTTCCGCCTCCTGTACAACAACAAACTTGAGCCCATTTTCTGTCTGAACTAATTTCTCGCAACAATCGAGCAAGTAAATGATCGCCCGGATGCAGGGAGTGAAGAGCTGTGACGGGAAAAGGCAAGCAGCGGGTACAGCCTACTTCTGAGGAACAAATCCACATTTAAAGAATTGATAACAATGAAAATAAGTACGTATCGTTGTTCATTTGCCAGATGGAGGTCATATGTGTTGCCAACTCTCAGAGAAAGAACAGATCAGTATTGATTGGGAAATTAGCACAAGTTTATCATTAGTAGTAGCCAAAAATGAAATATTGGTGATAATAGTGATAACTAGGGACTGTCCTGTGCCCACAACGGGCCAGTCACTGGCTAACTGCTTTATGTGTATTAGCTCTTTACGCGTTTATTCTTTACACGATTCTGTGAGATCGGGCATTATTCTCGTAATGTTTTATCATTAATACAATCATTGACGTCATTTTGCAGTGTTGTACCCATTTTACAGGTTTTTTTAAAAAGAAAGGCACAGAGATGTCACGACACATGCCTCGGGTCACACAGCACATAAGGGGTGGAGTCCAGGCTCCTGGAATCTGTAATGCTTCTGCTTATTTCCCTCCGGTTAGGTCCCACGGCTGCAATGGCACAGACTCAGTCACCTGCTTTCTCCCAAAGCAAATAAGGGCTCCATTATTGCTTTTGACTGATAATATGACTCAGAAGTCTGCAGGGTAAAACCTATAAAGAACACAAGGGAAGGAATGGAACCTTCCTCCCCACAGTGGCCTGGGGGCGATGCAAGGAGCCCCTGTCATAGGTAAACTCGCTTTTCAACAAGAGATCTGGGGGGCCCAATGGGGACAAAACAAAAACAAAAACCTCTCAGCCCCTCTTTTCTCGGATTTAATTCAGCGCTTATTCGGTGTGGGCAGAGTCAGCCTGAGAAGGAAGGGGCACGGGGCCGGACGGCACTTCTGGAGGTGGCAGCAGGTGCTGGGGACGCCCCGGGGCGCCCGCCCCCAGCCCAGCTGCCCCCTGACCCCCGGGCCCCTCTGCAGTCGCCTGCTCAGGGACCAGGGGCTCGTGCGCGGCAACACTGCCACCTAGCGGCCGAGGTTGTCGCGGCCGGTTGACAGCAGGTGGTCGGTTACCGTTTCCAGATGGGAAACCCAGCCTTGGGGCGATTTGGGGATGCGCGCCTGGGCGCACCGCTGCTTCCTCACGCAACGCCCTTTAAACGAGCACGGTGACTCCACATCGCGGGACTCTTGCTGGCAAGTCACGGCCCAGCGCAGGCGGACTCCAGTGACAAGGGTGTCTCCTCCTCCGCGACCCCTGCGGCGGCCGCTGAGCCCTGGGAGGGGAGCGCGCACGCTGGGGAGGGGACCCGTGCCCCCGCGACCTTGCGCACACCCGCGGCCCGCAATGGGCCAGCAATCCTGCCCAGCCCCACCTCCTTTCTCCCCGACGAATCTCACCGCGCCCAGGAAACGACTGGGGCCTGGATGGGTCGCAGCCTTCCAGGGAAATCTGGTGGTTTTACCAAAAGGCCTCTTCTTCCTTTATTTCGTCTGCATTCGCAGAGGAAACCCCTCTCTCTGACCTCCACCTGTCCCTGCTCTTCCTCTCACAGACCACCTGAGTGCCGAGGTCCCCACACCCCAGGGTGGGAGTGGGTGGGGTTCGATGTGAAAACGCCCGTCCCAGTAGAGATGAATCCAGCCTGCGGCCACCGCACAGCCCCCCCGGCTCTGAGGGAACTGTCCCCATGGAATTAACAAGCTCATCACCCAGCCTCAATCCAGCCTGAGGCCACTCAAGCCCAGCCCATGCTCCTGGCTTCCTTGGAAACCCCCCAAACCAGAGGGGTGGGGGGCAGGGGAGCCCCATCTCCAGAGCAGGCCACCTGGGCTGGAAAAATCAGCCTGCCTCTCCGCCAGCTGGTGCCCACGGCCAGCACCTTGGCCCCTCCCCCAGGAACATGTGAGAGAGGGAGACAGGAATGTGGTCCTCAGGGCTTGTGGTGTCAGATGGGCTGGGTCAGGCATGTTCATCTGCCTTCACCGCTTGTGGATGGCCAGCCTCTCCCCGCGTCCTCACACAGCAGAGAGAGGAAGCTCCTTATAAGGGCACTGATCCCATCATGGGGGCCCCACCCTCATGACCTCATCCATCCCGAAACACCCCCACAGGCCCCACCTCCTCATTCTGTCACACGGGAGGTCAGGGCTTCAATCTGTGAATTCTGAGGGCGGGGGTGGGGGCACAGACACCAAGTGCATAACCGCCATTCATCCTTCAGGAGCTCACTGAGCGCCCGCTGTGGGCAGGTCCTGGGCAGAGCGCTGGGATCACCGTGCACAATGGCCTGACGCAGCCTCGCCCTGCTGGAGCTCGGTCTCACCTGGGGCATGAGCATAAATGAGCCATTCCAGAAAGAAAAGCAAGCATCGTGACAGCTGGATGCACGGAGGAAGGGCACATAACGCAACCTGATGGAACCAAAACAGATCGAACCCTACCGGCAAGGCTAACTCATGTCTGCCAAAACCCCCATCCGGCTGCAACCTCACAATGTGACCTCAGCTGGACACAGGGGCCTTGCGGACGAAATCAGGTCATGTTGGAGTAAATCCAATGATTGGTGAATTTTTAAAAGGAAAGACAGGGATTATCACAGACACGGAGAAGACGGCCGTGTGGACCTGGAGGCAGAGATCACAGGGATGTGTCCCCATGCCAAGGAATGTCTGGGCCCCCCAGGAGCCAGGGAAGGGCATGGGGCGGGGGGGGGGGGGAGGACTTTCCCTCCGTGCCTCCAAAAGGAATGAACCCCGCCAGTACCATGAGCTTGGACTTCTGGCCTCCAGAGCTGTGAGACCATACGTTTGCGTTATTTTAAGCCCCCCAGTTTGTGGTCATTTGGTCCGGCGGCTCCAGGAATCTAACGCAGCGTCCAAAGGACAAACGGAATGAAGCAGGTCAAGGGGTGGGAAAGAGAGTTGTGGGTGGAGGACAAGAGTGCCGGCAAAGGGCAGAGGTGGGGGACACGGAGACCCGCTGAGGGGCAGTGTGGCTGCAGCAGGTGTGGGAGGAGGAGAGAGCGCTCCAGACTGGGCTGGAGAGGAAGCAAGATCCGGGCCACGCAGGGCCAGCTGGTGCCTGGCCTCCATCCCAGGGGCAAAGGGAAGGCACCAAAGTGGCTGACGTCAGGGCAAGGGGAACGTGGCATCATTCAATGCAGTTCAGCCAGCCATCGGCCCGGAATAATGGAGAAGGGACCAGAAGCAGAAATAAGCCGGAATGCCAAAGGTCCTGCTGGTCAAGGAGGGGGGCGACCTTGTTACGTAAGTGACCCGAAGACGCCCCCGAAAGTTGGCCTCCATATCTTTCCCATTACCTCAAAGATGGCTGGTGTGAAACTCCATTTCTTACACTCTAGTTCCTTTAAATATAGCCCAAATCGGCATATTTTTAGCCACTCGGAGCCTGCTTGCTTTGCATATCCCGTGAAACTGCACCCAACATCTGCTACCCATGAATAAGAACCAACCCTGGGCTATAAAAGACCCCAAGCCTCCGCCGTCCTTCAGAGCCCGGGACCCGGAGACTCCCACCGTGCTGCTGTCTAGTTCCCTATCTCCCCTTCTCCCCAGGAGCTCTCATCCCCTCCTTCCACCTGGGAGGGGGGGCCTCTGTTTCTGGAAGGGTCTCCCACAGTGGGGGACTTCCCCGCTCATGAATCCTGGCCGAGTGCAAACCAAAGAAAGCTCGTGGGTGCTGCCATCCCACGGTCACGTGGTTTTGTTTGCTGGGCGCCGATATCCCCAAACTCGCGGCCATCTATTCTGCAAAAAGGCTGCCGGGACGGAGGGAAGGTGCAGGAGACGGTGGCAGGCCGTGGAAACAGACTGGATGTGGCAGAGGGGAGAGGGCGAGAGAAAGAAGTCAGGGCTCGGCTCGGTGTGGGCAAGGGCGAGGCCGGGGCGGTCCCTGAGAGGGGACAGGGCACCGGGGAAGCTGAGCTCTGCGTGGGGCACAGTGATATCAAAACACGTGTGAGCCCCCATGCCCATGGGGATGTGAGGGAGATACGGAAGCCCCTGAGCACGAGAAGTTGGGGCGCTGTCAGAGGGAGGTGGTGACTGAGGTCATTGGAAGAAAGGGCAAGAAGCCTGCAGAGTGGGAAGAGGGGCCCCGGGGGCGGGGGGGAGGCCCTGCGATGCACGAGTGTGGCAGGTGCCGAGACGCCTGCAAGAATACCAAGAGAGGCGTCCTGGGACGGGCAAAGGAAGCAGCGGGCCGCGCAGTGAGAGCCAGGCTTTGCGGGGGCGGAGGGAGCTGTCCCTGAGAAGCAGCTCCAAGGACCCCCGGGGCGGGGGTGGGGGCAGTTTCAGCAGAGGGGTGCCAGCAAGAGGCACGATGGTGATGGTGCAGAACGCAAGGAAGGGCTGCACCGAGAGCAGACGGTGTCCCAGAACTGAGGCCGTGAAGAGACGGTCAGAACAGGACTTAGCGGGTCTGGTCCCAAACCTTCCTGCTGGCTCCAGATCACTCCTTTCTGACATCCCCGGTGGAGACAGAGGTGGAGTCCCTCCCGGGCCTGCCACTGAGCCTTCCCTGCGGAATCTGGGGCACAGCCTTAGGGCCCCGAGCCTTTGGCTTTCCTCCAATCTCCCAATCCCTAACTCCTGCCACCCCCTCCAAACAGCATCAGGCTGATGTTTACCACTCAGGTTGCCATGACAACGGAATGTCAGAGTGTGTTCCATCTTGAGCTCATACCGTCTTCGCTGAAAACAGGTCAATGAGGAGGGCACGTAGCTTTTCCAGCAGAATCTGAAATACTGAAATAGAGAATGTGGAGCCCAAGACGAATCACTCAAGGAAAGAGTAATTCTTCTCCCCCAGATAATGAACACATCTCAGATCGATTCTTCTGAAGTTCAAAGGCACAGGCGTAGGCCAAGTGCCAGACCCTTCGCAGTCTTTTTCCTACAATTAGGTATTTGTTAGTTGCCTTCCCAATACCTATCTCTCTCCTTTCCCTTTGGGGAAAACTTTGGTGGTCCCGTGACCCAACGCAGTAGCACTAAGGAATCTAGAAACACTCAGACGTGTGCAGAGGCTCCCAAAAGAGTCCTCCCCTCATCCCAGGGACACTGTGGTGGGGGGGATGCGAGCTCAGGAACCACCGAGGGATGTCACCACACTGAGCAGGACCCAGGACCACGGGCTGGAGCCAACACCGGGAAAGCCAGCCAGAAGCCAGCGAGAAACCAGGCCCTTAGGGATACAGTCTGAGCTGCCATCAAGCCACCCCACCTCCTGTGTGAGGAGATGTGGTGTATATACACAATGGAATTTTACCCGGCAATGAAAAGGAGTGAGATCTTACCATCTGCAACAACGTGGATGGAGCTAGAGCGTATTATGCTGAGCGAAATAAGTCGGAGAAAGACAAGTATATGATTTCACCCATATGTGGAATTTAAGCAACAAAACAGAGGACCATAGGGGAAGGAAAAATAAGATAAAAACAGAGGAGACAAACCATGAGAGACTTAAATATAGAGAACAAACGGAGGGCTGCTGGTCAGGTGTTGGGTGAGGGGATGGGCATTAAGGAGGGCACTTGTTGGCATGAGCACTGGGTGTTATATGCAAGTGATGAATCACTAAATCCTCTTCCTGAAATCATTATTACACTATGTGTTAACTAACTTGGATTTAAATTAAAAACAACAAAAGAAGAGCCCACGGCACCCTGTGAGGTTCCATGACTTGTGTATAAAGAGAAACTCCCCGGGGCTCCTGGGCGGGTCAGTCGGTTAAGCTCCGACTTCGGCTCAGGTCATGATCTCACGGTTCGTGGGTTCATCTGTGCTGACAGCTCAGAGCCTGGAGCCTGCTTCTGATTCTGTGTCTCCCTCTCTCTCTGCCCTGCCCCCACTCGAGCTCTCTCTCTCTCTCTCTCAAAAATAAACATTAAAAATAAAGAGAGAGGGGTGCCTGGGTGGTTCAGTCGGTTAAGCGGCTGACTTCGGCTCAGGTCATGATCTCGCGGTCCGTGAGTTCGAGCCCCGTGTCGGGCTCTGTGCTGACAGCTCAGAGCCTGAAGCCTGCTTCGGATTCTGTGTCTCCCTCTCTCTGACCCTCCCCCATTCGTGCTCTGTCTCTCTCTGTCTCAAAGATAAATAAACGTTAAAAAAAAAATTTTTTAAATAGAGAGAGAGAGAGAGAGAGAGAGAAAAACTCCTACTCAGAAGCCAGTGAGCCAGAAGTCGGAAAAAGAAAACCGAAAGGTCCTTTAAAAACAACAAAAAGGGTAAGGAGCAAAGTACAAGAGGTGAACACCCTCTTGCGTCATAAACGTGAGCCAGCCTCAGATCAGATAAGAGAGGCCCCACGGTTCTGGAATTCTTTGCAAAAAACTGTCACATCCCTGATCAATGACTCTCAAATGCCACCATCCATGCATTCAAATAATAATTCTTTGAATGTCTAATGAATAAATACATTGACAAACAGATTACTTTCTAATCATTTCTCCCATGTTGCCACTTCTTCCAGACACTCAGACCCAAAACAAGCCCATCTGTACTGGAAAATCGCTCCCGTCTCCATCAAGCAGGTGCTGTGACCGTCGTCCTGCTCCCGGCCGGTGCGAGAGGCTCCCGGCACGGTCCCTCATTCTACGGAGCATCAAAACGCTCGCGCTTTCATGAGCATTCAAAAGGCTTCTCATCAGCTGCGATATCGTGCTTTCCTCTGGGCTTCAAGTGTGTGTGTTTTTACCTTTACCCATATGTTGCCAGGACATGAAAATCAAAAGCAACTGGCACATGTGTCCTGAGAAATCGTTTGCATTCCTTCCGCAATTTGCACAGATTGCAAATGCAACAGAGCAGCTGCCGCGGGCTGGTGACGAGCTACCTCCGCGGACAGGACCCCACACGTCCCCTCCGTCTTGCGCTTCAGGCAGATAAACTTTGCACGCCCACAAGCCCAGAACAGGAACTGGCCCGAAGGAGTTTTGTTCGAATCCCACTGACGTTGGGGGGACTCCCCCCCCCCAAATTAGGAGATGCCACATCTTATTTTTTAGGTTGACCAAAGTCCAAAGGACCAGACTTTAGAGTCTGGTCCGGGTCGGGTGGGGCTGTGGGGACACAAGGTCACTCACCCCTGGCAGGAATAAAACTGGTAATTTGGAAAACCCATCCAAGACTAATGTGCACATGGCCCAGGATTGAGTGGCACCACATGTCAGGACTTATCCCACTGATACGCCCGCACGCGTGTGAAATGACACAAGGCCCTTCTTGGAGGTGAGTGAACCAGCTTCTGTGCCAGGCACTGTCTAAGCGCCCTCCGTGTGCTAGCTCATTCCAGAGTCTCCACTGTAGATGGAAGAAGGCATTGCTACCCTCAGCCCCCCTGAAAGACGAGGGGACTGCGAGGCACGGGGAGGTGAAGTCATTTGGCCAAGCGCTTCTGTAGTGACCGAAGCCTGGAGCCAAGCCAGGTGCCCATCAGGAGAGCAGTGACCACGTCGGTCGTGAGCCATCACGCGACAGAATGTGAAATGGCATCATGTGAGAGACACCGGTCTCCACGACGGCCCCCGTGCGGAGTGAAAAACAAGGTGCCAACAGTCTTCGTCATTTACCACGATTTGAGAGGGAAAACGCACAGTATATGCAGCACTGTTTTACACATAGAAAAATACAGTGACGTGTTTTTGCAAGGGTGAGGTCTCTCTCAACACCCGGGGGTGGGGGTGGGGGTGGGCGGCACTTATGGGCTGCCTGCGCAAAAGGAAAGTGGATTACTGGACGGCCAAAAGGTAGGGCGGGATTTTTTTTTATTATTACAACCGTTACAATCACTTTTTGTTTTCATTAGAATCATTCTGAGAACGTATCTCGTCTTCCCCTATTTGAACAGGTTCGTTGAGGCATACTTTGCCTACCCTAAAATGCACCCATTTGAAGTGTACGATTTGACGTGAGTTTATACGGTTGTGCAACCATCCCGGCCATCATCCCCTTTTTTTTTTTTATATAATGTTTTTTTTTAATTTTTTTAATGTTTATTTTTGAGACAGAGAGAGACAGAGCATGAACGGGGGTGGGTCAGAGAGAGGGAGACAGAATCCGAAACAGGCTCCAGGCTCTGAGCTGTCAGCACAGAGCCCGATGCGGGGCTCGAACCCACGGACAGTGAGATCGTGACCTGAGCCGAAGTCGGCCGCCCAACCGACTGAGCCACCCAGGGGCCCCCATCATCCCCTTTTAGAACGCTTCCGTTACCCCCAAAGAGTTCGTCAGCAGCCGACCCCCCACTCCCACCCGCAGCCCCGGGCAGCTGCCAATCTGCAGTGTCTCTGGAGTCTGGCCTGTTCTAGAAATGCCTGCACATACGTAGCCACCCGGTGCACAGACTTCTGTGTCTGGCTTCTTCACTCAGCATGATTGTGTGCAAGGCAACCACGTCACTGAGGCAGAAGCACCATCTTCTCTTTTCTCCCACGGTCCACACTGGCCCTGCAGCTAGGCTGCTTCCTGTTTGGGGCAACGATGAATAAAGGTGTTGTGAACGTCTATACCCAAGTCTGTTTCTCTTCGGTAGACACCTAAGGCCGGAAGGGCTGAGCCATAAGGTGGGGGTTTGCTTAACCGTTTCCCAAGCTACCACACTGCCACCAGCCGTGTAAGCGGGTTCCAGTTTGTCCACATCCTCACCAACACTTGGTCAGCCTTTTTTTTTTTTTTTTTTATTCTAGCTATTCCATTGCTTGTGTGACCGTGACCCGCTAGGGTTTTCACTGGCATTTCCCCAGTGACTAATCATGTTGAGGATATGTTCTGCCACCGGGAAAATTAACTTTAAAAAAAGTCTGAGGGGCGCCTGGGCGGCTCCGTCGGTTAAGCGTCTAACTATTGCCTTCAGCTCAGGTCACGGTTCGTGAGTTCAAGCCCTGCATCAGGCTCTGCGCTGACAGTCCGGAGCCTGCTTGGGATTCGCTTTTTCTTCTTCTCTCTCTGCCCCTCACCTCTCTCTCTCTCTCTCTCTCTCTCAAAATAAACAAATAAACTTAAAAAAAAAAAAAAGTGTGAATCCGAAATCAACATATAGAAACTGACAAATCTCACATAAAAATCAGGAACTCTGGTTTCTCTCCCCAAAATCAGACAAATCTGACAATCCTGGGTGGGCATTCCATGCAGACCCCACACCTCTCTTCCAGAACTCCTGGCTTCTGACTCTTCTGACTTAGAAAGGCAATACAGAGCACACACTGCCTGTGAGCAAAATCCTTAGTGGGGTCTGGGGTGCCTTTCATCAAACACGTCAATGGTTCTAAAGTCAAAGATGTGAACATTCGGGGCGCCCGGGTGGCTCAGTCAGTTACGGGTCCAGCTCTTGATTTCAGTTCAGGTCATGATCTCACGGTTCACGATTTCCAGCCCCACACGGGGCTCTGTGCCGACAGCACGGAGCCTGCTTGGGATTCTCTCTCTCCCTCTCTCTCTGCCCCTCCCCTGCTCTTGCTTTCTCTCTGTCTCTCAAGATCAATAAACAAATTTTAAAAATAAGAAGATATGAACATTCATCCTTAGTGCAATAAAGTTATTAAATGAGTTCAGATAAGTTCTATCACCAAACGAGTCTGTTGAAAGTTTACCCAAAACATGCTAGTTTTCAGCGCTTTAAGGATGTGGAGTTGGAAACAAGAAATGATGGGTCGAAATGCCTGCTCTCCCCCCAGCGGGGGTGGGCCATCCAGTCCCCGGGGACAGGTTTTCGCATGTCCCACCGAGGCACACTGTGTTATTCAAGCAGGCTTGTGATTCGTTCGCGCACATCTATTTTCTATTTAAGTTGGTCAGAGATGCCGAGATCCGCTCAGCTCCCGGGAGTCGGAACATTCCCTGAACTTAAAGCCAGGAAGGAGAACACGCCCGAACTCTTTACGCAGCAAACACACCCGTCCCCTTTCCTGGCTGAGCTCACCCTGGCAATCCCGCCCGGACCCCCTCGCCTCCTATCCAGCCCCACGGGCGGCCCCACGCACTAATAAAAGCTGACTGCTTCAAAGCTACTGGCAAATCTTATTAAAGTAATCCCCCTCCCTGAACCCAGATTATTACAGCCACCTTTATGGTAGAATAAAAATTAATTTTCTCAGCTATAATAAGAACGATAAGAATGAATCACTTGGGACCAAATAAAGATTACAATTAGCTCAACAGAATAAATCTAAATTTAACACAGGCCAGCGATTTCTCTGCTCCTATCTCCTCTACGGCGCCTGTATGAATGAGACCATGGGGTTAGACTCCCTCACCGGCTGAGCCGTTGTCGATACGGTTCCAGCACGGGGCTCCAGGAGGAAGGCCAGGATCCAAGTTCTGGAGGCTGAGTTCAGGACTCAGACAGAAAAATGAGTTGTGCTGCCCCAGGACCAGGAGCTCCCTTCTGGACCGCTGCGGACAGGTGGGATGATCAGCCCCTCGGCATCCATACCCCATCTGGTAACCACACTCCAGCTTTCTGTAGGGAAATAATACCTCCTCCCTCGCCCCCCATTTCAGGTAGTGACAATTCCACTGTCTTGGCATTTGACCCACGCCTGGACGATCAGAGAGCCAGGACAGGCCAGAGCTGATGAGGCACAGGACTTCTGTTTTAAATATTTGGCAAGGACTCTTTCTTCTCTCCAGGCTTCAGTGAGGCCATCTCACGCCCAGAAGGATGCATAGAATAAAGCCCGTCCTCAGAGGAAACCCAAGACAAGGAGAGATATTAGGTCCTGGAAACACTATTTGAACTGCTGAATCAAGCCATACCTGAAGCTTTGCCCCTCTGCTTTTCAGCTATATGAGCCAATGCATTCCTCCTGTCCCTGTTTAATGATGTCTTGAAACCCAAAAATGTTCTTCCTGATATCATCACTTCCCAGTATTTCATAGGAAAATGAGCCCATCATTAAACTGGGCCCTCTGTGATAATAAAGAGGGCCTTCTGTGCATCCTCAGAGGGCTGGGGGAACAGGATTTCACCCACCAGGACACACACCCAGATCTAGGTCCCAGGCAAACGAGAAAGCAGGGGAGCATGGCTGTCCAATGGACACGGTGGGTGGGCATTCAGGGCTACCTAGACAGTAAGCCCGGCTTCCTGCCAGACCAGGGGTTCTGCTCTCCAGCAGAAGGGAGCCCCAGCTTCCCAGGTGTGGGCTGTTGGCATTCCCAGGCAATTCTGATCAACGTCTGGCACTCCAGGGCCATCCTACCTGGTACCAAACAGCCTGACGATTCCCCCACTAACAAGGCTTCCCTCTCTGACCAGCAAACCTGGGCAGCATCCCTCCATGCGATGCAAACCCCACACTGCCTGATGGCCAGGACCCTGCACGTCCCGCCACAGGACCCACGGGAAGACGGGGCCTGGTCTTTATCTCCCTTCTTCCTCCCCAGCTTTTAAGTTTCCTCTTTCCCCCGAAAACCCTGTGACCTTGGAGAACTCATCTTATACCCTAGTGGACAACAGGTGGCCAGACAGACAGATCCAGCCTGAGTGACAAAGAACACACGAGGTTCTGAAAGCCCTCCCTCTGGGGAATCTCAGGCCCAGGCTGTTCCAGTGGACAACAATCCCACCCTCCTGCTCTTTTGTGGCTTGAACAGAGTTCCTGCCTCAGGGTCCCGCCTCTCTGCCTTCAGAGAGAAAGCCCACCCGCGAGCAGTGGTGAACAGGAGGGCAGCCCAGCCCCACCCTGGGTGGCACAGGGTGAGTGCCATCTTGGCAGGAAGAGAGGTCTGAGGTCCCCATTAGCCGCAGGATCTATGATGGGTCAAGGTCAGCCTGTGGCCAGGAGAAAAGAGGCAGGGAGTGTGACCAAACCAGAAGAGAAGCAGTGTGACTCAGAACCAAATGGTCCTCATGGGGCTTTGGACCTCAGACGGCACCCTCTTCAACGGGGAAGAGTTAGGAACTACGAAAGCAGAGGGGTCTATTGGGGGGCCTCATTATTTCCCCCTTTCCTTCCCTCCACCGTCCTTCTCGCTTTGTGGATGAAACTGCCTGTCATCGCCATCACTAACGGCCCCTACTGCGCGCTGCTGTCCCCATGCACCCAGCTGAGCCACATCCTCGCCGCCTCGGCAGAGCCTGCATCAACCCGGGAGGTTTGGTCGTGGGAACTGAACTCTCCCCAGCTCACAGGTGAGGACACCGACACCAGAGGGGGGCTGGCTCTTGTCCAAGGTCACCAGCTGTCAGATTCCCTAACCTGCGCCCCTCCCCGGCTGCCTGGAAAACCAGGGTCACTGATGGCCTCTGGGGACACTCAGGGGACCCTGGAGGGTCAGTGCCGGGGGGGACATCAAGGACGCCCCGCCCAGTGCCGTTCCGGCATTCCCTTCTTGACCCCAGAAGCAACCCCTTTCCTGAACTTGGGAGTTAATCAGAGCTGCTGCGTCTGTCTTCACTTGGATTACAGGATATAATGTCTCCTTACGCTGGGATATGTTGTCCCACATCCGGAATTTTAAGCTTCGTATAAATAATATTATGCTCCACTCCTCTGGCATCCGCATCATCCTCACAACACATTCGTGAAGTTCACAGGTACTGATGCACGTTGTGTCACCCACTCACTCGGCTACCATATAGCATTGCATTGTACGGAAATGCCATATGGACCCATTCTCCTGCTGGATATGTAAGTCGGTTCCAAGTTTCTGCGATGATACACGTTGTTTTAAGAAACAATTCTTGTAGATGTCTCCTTGTTGACCTCTGCATTTCCACTTCCTGGAAGTGGTGTTCTGAGTTGTTTAGGGAAAGAACAACTTCCTCACAGGGAAAGCCAATGACGCGAACCACTAAGAACTCTCTAGGCCAGCCCTTGTGTCACGCCCGCCCACCCCTCTCAGCAGCCCCAGAAGGTCAAGGCTCCCAGGGCACAGCCAGCAGGCGAGGTGACTGGCCAACAGCCATCCTGGAAATGTCAGGACCCGGACACAAACCCAGTGCCCTGCTCTCAGCCCAAGGAAGGCGAGGGCGAGGGCTGAGAGAGAACGTCACCCGCTTGGCTCCTGCCAGCCAGCAAGCCCCACGAGTGCTTCTGCACATCAGTGACTCATGGGAGGAGGAGACAGGGAGCCTGTTTCCGCGCAGGTACATGCGAGGCGATGGAACATTCCAGAAGAATTTGAGTATATAAGCATTGAATATTCACCTGGCGCTCACTCTGTGCTAGGTTCCATTCCTGCACCCATCCCTACAGCCTGAGGTTCATGGCCAAGTCCGATGCAGGAGGAAACGCAGACACAGAGAGGTAAAGGCCACACAGCAGGCAGGGGTGGAGCCAGAATCTGAACCCCGGCAGGTGTAGGACACACATGCTCTAAGCCTCCACTGGCTTCTGGGAGATGTGGTTTGAGAACCACGTCTGGGACTCCCCCTGGGGGGGAACAGAAAACAACCCAGGGATAACTGGGAAGCAGGGACCGCAAACCCAGGCAGGAGCCGGGCCGGTAGGCGGTACAGAGTTAAGTGAGCAGAGGGCAAGGAGGAGGGGCTGGGTCACGGCCAGGGCGCCAACCCCACCTGCAAACACAGCGCCCACCCGCGCCCACGCCGCCCGTGTCACCTCTCCCAGAGCCGTGTCCCCTCGCTGGCTCTGCAGACCTCCCAGCCAGTACCAAGCCACGGAGAAGCCACTTCGCACAAAGATGTTTCTCAGTTCATTTCGATTCTAATCTAATGAAAGGACAGGCGGGCGACCTAGTCATTAGCACCGAAGAAAGAAAAGTTCATCCCAACTCCTAACCCCTCGGACTGAGCTGAAAAATGGCAACAGCCTCTGGCAATTCTGCTAATTTGGGCTGGAAGAAGAGATCTTTGTGCCTCCCTTGCAAGGGTTCGCGACCCCGCTGTTCCCAGCTTCGAGAATTTGCTGGCTCAGGCGCCTACAGGAAGAGGTTGAGCCCCCGTGAGCCTGTGTGCAGGAGGCACCCACTCAGTGCAGGCAGTGTGGAGCCAGACGCCCACAGAGAGGGCGAGCGGTCCCACCCACAGGGTCACCGGTGCCCTGCCCCCGCCACCAGGGCAGGAGGCAGGGTCTACACAAGGAGGGAGCCTTCCCCCCCGCCCCCACCCCACCGCTGTCCAGGGCGGGTACCAGACTGTAGCAAAGCCTCCAGTTACACTGAGGCTACCGATTCTTGTCAAAATACGGGTGTCCCAAGAACACAAGCCCCCCAGGACTGCTTCAGATGCCCACCTGGCACGTGCAGGCTGCTTCACAAAGGGCCGGAGGCCGCCAAGTGGAGGAAAACTCGGAGAAAGAGGAAAATCGAATCCCCTCGGCAGGCTGGGACAAAGTCCTCTGTGCACCATCCCGCACAGGCTCACACACTGCCCAGGCCGGTGCTGGATGAAGAGACGGAGAGGATAACAGATGCCCGGGTCTCGGTGGGTGAGAATTCCACGCAATCAGCATTTACTCAGGGTGCACCATGCGTTAGGAGACGGAGAAACACAGACGCCCCAGCGGCCAGCAACGCCTTGGTGACCAGCCACGCACTTGGCGGGGACTAGTACAGAGTGAAAATACAGGAGTCCTTGTTCAAAACTTAAGAATTTCAAGACAGTGACAACAAAGCATTACACAAAGCGTGAGACCCTTCTGTTATGTCTCTACAACTGTGCAGGCCCCCGGCCATGAAGCCAGCCCGGGCTCCAAATGGCGGAAAGATACTTCTAACTAACGGAAGAAGGGAGGGAGGGGAGTCAAGAAAGAGAGGAAAGCCAAGAAAAAAGGAAAGGGGGAAAGAGAAATGTACACCGGCCCCTGCCACTCACCATCCAGGAACTGTCTACGCCTGCCTAGACACAGAGATTCCAATAAGCATAAATGTCAATGTTTATTGAGCCTCGCTGTGTTTTCAGCCACCGTTGCAAGGGATTTACATGCATTAACGCGTTTGTGCGTCATGGCAACCCTGTGCGGTAGATACTCCTACCGTCTCCACTTTCAAGGGAAGGAAACCGAGGCACCGGAAGGCGAGGCAGCTTGCCCGCGCTTCCCGATCCGGTGCGTAGCCAAGCCAGGACTACAGCACGCCGGCGATCTGACCTCGAGCTCGCACTGCAGGTGGAAGAGGGAAACCACACGTGGCCTTCGTGCCCACAGCATGGACAGTCTTCTCGATAAACACGGGAAGCACCAGAGGCTCATGTGGCCGAGAGACGGGCAGTGGCTGCCAGGAGACACAGAAGGTTTAGAGGAAGATGTCTCTGTCAATTGAAGGTCTAACTGGGGACGACCCCTTCCAGACACGTAGCTCCGCGACGATGGACAATGGAACGGGGAGATCAACACGGTCCTCGGAATCCACACCTGAGTCTGGCAGATTTCAAGATGAAGCCTGTGAGGGCGGCTCCCCGGGAAAGTGCATTTCAGACAGTTTTTGGGTGGTTGCCCCGAGCAGAATGCAACCGTCCGGACGCATTAGCTGGGCTGTTCATCAGCCCCGCAGGCCCCGGGAGCAGAGGCCAGTCTCTCCGGAGATGGTGGCATTCAGCCTGGGGCTCTCCCCATGGTGCCGAAACAGCGACCCGGAGACCGCGGAGGGCCACCCCCCGGGGAACAGAGCAGGCTGCGGCCACACTTTCATCCTGAACGGGGGCTTACCGCCGGCCTTTAAAAACAGAGCTCAAACCCAGGCTTCTCGGAGAAACGGTCGGCTCCCCTTCCGGAGCAGGAAATGTACCAGATAAACCTGGAGTAGCTCGTGCCAGGGACCGGGAAAGCACTCCAGAACTGACAGGGACGTGTCAAAAGGACACATGAGCCAGCCCGAAGGCGAGCTTGCTGGCCACAGCTGCGAATCTGGGATGACTGAGAGCATCCAAACAACGGATGCCAACAGCTGAACCACGTCACGTCCGTTAAAATCCATGAGCTCACCGGGTTACGCAAAACCAAAAGCAGGCAGCGGCCACGAGGCTGGACTGCTGGCTTCTCTTGAGAAAACCGACGATCTGGAAGCATCAGACCTGCACTGTCATGTGACCACACTGGGCTGGGGCCAGGTTGTCTCTTACAGACAGAGCACAGGGTCCCCCTTTGCCACACTCCCTACCGCTCCCTATTACCTGACCCAGGAGAGCACGCCAGGGGCCCTTTCGTTTCCATATAAGCACCCGTTTTACTCCTTTACGCCACGTGCCTGTCACTCCAGTCTGAGATGGCTGCGGGCACCTGCGGGCTCAGTCGGTTAAGCGTCCAACTTCGACTCAGGTCGTGATCTCGCGGTTCGTGGGTTCGAGCCCCGCGTCGGGCTCTGTGCTGACGGCTCGGAGCCTGGATCCTGCTTCGGATTCTGTGTCTCCCCCTCTCTCTGCCCCTCCCCTACTTGCACTCTGTCTCTCTCTCAAAAATAAACAAACGTTTCCCAGCTATAACGGTGGCCCAGATCCCCTGTGACTCACACACAGAGATGCCACACAGGGTAACATCCTCATGTAAGAACTTCCCTCTCAAAGGGCCCCCGGCTACAGAACTCTTCTGCGAACACAAACACACACACACACCCCTTTTGATGCTCAATTATGTCTAAGAAAATGTGAGTATGCCTTATCCCATCGTCCTGAGATAGCCCAGAAGAGAAAGCAGGAAAAAATTCCACCCTGAAAGGTCTTTTATTGATGAGTTTGGAAACCCTGGAAACAGGTGTAGATAATTGAATGGTCTCAGACACCCGAACTTGGTGATGGGCCGCCTGACATGACATCGTATTTCATGTTTATAATTGCCCAGCCTGTGCCTTGAGTCAAGGAGACATCCTAAGACCATTTCTCAAATCAACAAGCCCATCAGTGGGTGGATAGGAGGTGCCCTTCTGAAGCCTCTAAATGCATCGCGTCCCTCTGTCCGCTAAGGGCCAGAACCTCCGAGTGTGGGGGGTGGGGGAAAGGAAGAAAGGTCAAAAGTGTCTCTCTGTGTGTGCGGCCACCGTCACCAAGGTAACCAGAGGCCTAGCAGACCAAGTGGCCACCGAGAGACGGCCCCACGGAGCCCCACGACGGAGAGCTTCCTGAGCAAACAGAAGCCTTGCCTCCCTGCAGGGAGGGGATGGTGATGCTGATGGAGACAGGGAGCCTCGCAAGCGTCTGGGTTCCAACCCAAGCTTCCCTGCTCCTTTACTGTGTGGATCCTGGAGCTGGCTCACGTCTCCGGGCCTCAGCGTCCTCATCCCCAGTGAAGTGAGAGGGACAGCGGATGTTGTGGGGAGTTAACTGGATGCATCCGGTCGGCCTCCAAGATTCCGCTCCAATCCCAACCAGTGTCCACACAGCCTCCTCTGTGCAGGTCTCACACAAGCCAGGCCACCTCCCACTGGAAGACGGGGCCGACCACGTGTACTGGACTAAGGATGGCTTTGCACAGCTTGCGTGGATGGTATTTTCCAGTGCACAAATGTACCCATCCCACGTGCCCTTTTCTTTTTTTTAATGTTTATTTATTTTTGAGAGAGAGAGAGTGAGAGACAGAGTATGAGCAGGGGAGGGGCAGAGAGAGAGGAAGACACAGAATCCGAAGCAGGCTCCAGGCTCCCAGTGGTCAGCACAGAGCCCAATGGGGGACTCGAACCCACAAACTGAGAGATCACGACCTGAGCCAAAGTCAGAAATGCAACCGACTGAGCCACCCAGGTGCTCCCCATGTGTCCTTCTTACAGAGGACATCAACACACCTCCATGGATAGGAGTTCCCCCCCCGTTGAGTCTCCTCAGCAGTACTGACTCCGTGTGACTTCTGAGACTGAGTCCTACAAGGCACCGCAGCTCCTGACTGGCCCCCTGGGATGCTCAGCCTTGCAACCTGCCACCCTGCTGTAAGGAACTCAGGCAGGCACACTGGAAGGCCACATGGAGGCCACATGGAGGCACTCCGGCCACAGGGGAGCTGAGGTCCCAGTGACAGCCAGCATCAACCGCCAGACACGCGAGTAAATGAGTCTTCAGAGGGTTCCTCCCAGCTGCCCCAGATAATGGCAAACGTTGCAGAGAAAGCTGTCCCTGCCAAGCCCCATCGCAACTGCAGATTAGCAAGCAAAAAAAAAAAAAAAAATTGCCATCACTGTTTTAAGCCACTGCGTTTTGGGGTGGTTTGTTATGCAGCGATAGATAATCAGAACACGACTCTTGGAAATTTTAGGTTTAGTCCTGCTCCAACCGCTCACTATAAATCCCCTTGAGGGCTGAGCCAGGGAGCAGACCTTGCCAAAGAAACACACCTCCTTTGCTCTTCAGTAACGAACTCTGGAACGGGAAAAGAAGATGCTGACTTGTGCCTGCTGTATTGTCCATTTCCCCCCAGAATGGAAATCCATGATGAAAAGGACCACCGAGAACTTTGCCTGGCAGACGAGGTACTCCTCAAATCCCAGTTGAATGAAGAACGTCCAACAGGAAAAGATTCAAATAATTAAGATCCTAGAGTGTAAAAGTTTTCCATCTTTTTTTTTAATGTTTATTTATTTTTGAGAGACAGAGAGACAGAGTGCGAGCAGGGGAAGGGCAGAGAGAGAGGGAGACACAGAATCCAAAGTAGGCTCCAGGCTCTGAGCTGTCAGCACAGAGCCCAACACAGGGCTCGAACCCACAAACTGAGAGATCATGACTTGAGCCGAAGTCGGACGCTTAACCGACTGAGCCACCCAGGAGCCCCTAGAAATTTTCCATCTTGAGGTACATTAGTAACAACAATAACCAAACTAATACTGCAAGCTACAAATAGCCGATCTTCCCATCCTTGAAAGAACAGGCATCTGACAGGTAGGAAAAAAAGATATAATTATATTTTTCTTTTCAAGGTTGTTTCTGTGTCTATGAAAAGATAACACCTCGTCCTGTATGGTATACAAAACCAAAATGTTATAAAAATACATAAAGAAGAATCTGGATGTTTCCTGACTAGGATGTTTATCTCAGCACTGGCTTATGGCGGACCACTGGAATTCAGCCTAAATGCCCATCATTTGGAGAAGAGCTAAGTAAACTGAGACCCGATGGAATATTACATAGCAGGTAAAAAGACCAAGGCAGGCCTACAAAATGTACTGTTGGCTGAAAGAAAGCAAGCTGCAGAATCCTATGGCCAGTACAACACTTAGATAGAAAAATTTTAAACACTCAAAAATAATATGTTGTTCACACTTCTACAGATAAGCAAAATATATAAGTGGCTTGCAAGGATGCATGATAAATTCATAACAGTGATTGCCTCTAGGGAAAGGGATGAAATTGTGCAAAGGAGAACTTTGCCCGTGATGTTCGGACATTTGTTAAGTTACATTACAAAAGATTTGTGGCAAATGTGATAAAATGTTAAAAGCTGACATTTCTAGGTGCTAAGTACACTGATATTTGTTATGTTATTATACTTTTACTTTTCATATTTTTTTTTATTCCTCCAAATAAAAATTACAATTTGAAAAAAAGAAAGTAAAGGCTTTTCACATCCCGCTGGCGAGAACCGTAAGCGGCAACACCACTGGAGAGGGCGACATGCGGTGTCTATTAAACTGGCAGGTGCAGAATAAACCCCTGAATACAACCTCATGCCCTGGGGACCGCCCTGAAGAAGGGCGTAAGTCCTCATGGGGCAGATACCCGGATACAGCGGGAGCACTGTCCGTGGTAGCAGAACCTTGGAAAGAGCTTGGCTGTCTGCCCGTGGGGAAGAGCCACAGAATCGAGAGCGGTTCCATAGCCTGGAGCCACACAGAGCAGCGGCAAAGGATAAAGTCAACCATCTCCACAATGTATTGTTGAGAGAGAGAGGAAAAAAAGCAACTTGCCAAAAATTTATGTGAAGTGTACTATTCATTTTTTTAAGTACTATATTTTTCTATGGGTTTATATATTTATACTTAACTGCATAGAAGGGATCTGAAATAAAGAAAAAAGGGTAATAAGTGGTTACCTCTGCGGAGAACGTGGGGAGAAGTGTGGTTGGTGGTGTTGATCACAGTGGACGTTAGCCCCATTTGTAATATTTTAATTTTTGGATAAATAGTCACAATAATCGTAATACAAACCTTTATATAGTGTTTCCTATTTGCCAGATACTGTTCTAAGTGCTTTTCATATGTTAATCCATTTAATCCAACCACAGCCGTGTGAGGCTGGGTGCTATCATTATCCCTGTTATACAAGAAGGATCCCAAGGTACAGAGGTTAAGAAGCTTACCTAAATCAAAAAGAGTAACAAATGTGATAGACTGAAACATATTAACTACATATAAATCCGGGAGTTTGTAATAATAATGCACAAAACCTTTCTAAATCTACACCATTCATTCACTCTTTAAAAATGAGCCCTGGGGTGGCTCAGTCGTTTAAGTGTCTGACTTCAGTTCAGGTCATGATCTCACGGTTCTTGAGTTTCAGCCCTGTGTCGGGCTCTGTGCTGACAGCTCAGAACCTGGAGCCTGCTTCGGATTCTGTGTCTCCCTCTCTCTGCCCCTCTCCCACTCATGCTTTGTCTCTCTCTCTCTCTCTCAAAAATAAACATTTAAAAAAATTGTTTTAATTTTTTTAAATTTTTCAAAATAAAAAACATTTAAAAATGAGCCCTCTCTAGATGCCAGACAGAAATCCCTGGGCTCGTAGAGCTGACATTTTAGTGGGAAAAATAAAGGGCGCCACAGGAGAAAGAAATGAAATGTGTAGTATGTTTGACAGCACCAAGTGCCAGGAAGAAAAACAAAGATGGGGAGGGGGATATAGAACGTCAGCAGGAGTGATACGAGTGGTCACAGTATTGGATGGGATGGCCAGGAACCTTCTCTGAGCAAGGGCCATCGGGATCAAAGTCTGAGGCGGTGAGAAAGGCAGGAGGGAAGAGGTTCCAGGGAGACAGAACAGCAGGTACAAATGTCCTCAGGTAGGAGCGTGCCTAAAAGTGCCAAGGACAGCAAGAGTGAGGAGGTCACAGAGGTAATGGGGAAGCCTGATTATTCAGGACTTTCTGGCCCATTTTAACAACGTCGGCTTTTACTTGGAAGGAGATGACAGCCATTGAAACAATTTGAGCGAGGGGGCAGGGGGTCCAATTCACCTTTAGCAGGGCTGCTCTGGTTGCTGCTGGGAGAAAGGATGAGGGAGAAGTGAGGGCAGGGAGCAGGGAGGCCGGAGAGGAAGCTCCTGTAATAGTCCAGGCAAGAACGAGGGCAGCCGGGAGCACAGTGGGGCAGTAGAGGTGGGAAGAAGGGCCCAGATTCTGGAGAGACTTGGAAGGTAGAGCCTCAACCTTTGCTGACGGCTTGGGTATGACAGAAACAGAGGAATTAAGGAGGGTTCCAGGCCCTTCCACCTAATGGAGTTGCCATCCTCAGCAACAGGGAAGGGCTGCCAGGAGAACAGGGTCAGGGCACAGACCAGGGAAGTAGGAGGTGCCCCAGAGACACCCAGGGAGAGATGTCACGTGGACCATCAGAGAAGTCTCAAGCCCTGGGGAGTCCCGACTGCACATCCAATGACTAAGCCTCATGTACCATCCGCTAAAACCTAAGCTTCCAAAAGCCAATGAGGCTTACAGGTGTGTTTTGCTAAGCCTGCAGAGTATGTTTTCATCTAGACTTATTTCCTCTATTTCTCCAAAGAGTCCATATTTCCGACCCCAGTGGAAAAGTCGGAAGTTCTGGCACGGCAGTTCCCCCACTGCCACTGGCCACAGCCCCCAGAAGGCCAGCCGGCCTCCTGGCCTCACCTGCCTGCCCCCCCCCCCCACCAGGCATCTGAGTTTACACGCCCGGCACCAGACTCTAAGAAATGACTCTCCATGGAGTCGACAGCTGTGGCACAAAGCTAGGGAAGCCTAGAACTTTTGACTTTTTCTCCTTCTCTGTCCCAAAAGCCCATTTATGAGGCTCTCTCACACCAAACAGCCTAGCATGAGCCCTAACGTCAGTGCAACTGTTAAATACGGCAACAGCGGATGACAGAAACTCAGCCCCAGCCAGCTACGAATAAACACAAACAGCCCGTCGGTCCCCATGTGTCTCTTCTAGATTGCCTCCTCTCCACGGCTTGAGATCCTCACCAGAGCCAAAAACAGGCCGGCAAAGTGTCAGGAAGTTGTCTGCTGTCCCACAGCACGGAGATTCCCATTACCTGTCCCGGATTAGCCAAATGGAGATCAATGTATCTATAAAATGCAATGACATGTTAACGCAAACCTTAAAAAGGATAAAACGCTTTTTATCTCAGTCTTAGGAAAACCCAATAAAGAATTAACTGTCCGCAACACCCTGGAATTTCACTCAAGGTTTTACTTTATATCAGGACTTCTTAGATCATTAACTTTTAACAGACAAGCTTCCCTCGGCTCTGGGACATGTGGCTGCCATCACGCATAGTGCAGATAAGTCATTAAAATGGGACTCCTGCTTCCCGTCAGGTCTTGTGACGGCCCCCGCTGGTGCTTCCGCACAAAGGCGAATCCCAGACTCGGTATGGCATGCTGAGGTTCAGAGGTGCCGGTGACATCCCATCACACGGGCCTTGAAGAAATGTAGCGGCACTCCTGGGTCCTACCCGTGCCTGGCCACCATGACAGTGAGTTCCGGGACAAACTCGGAGGACGGACTGAAAGGTGGGCAAGTGATACTTGTGAGGCCTCAGAAGCACCCACCATATTCGCAGCCCTGGGGAGTTCTCCAACCCCATGAAGAGGGCTGTCTAGCCTCTCCCGGAGCTGCCAGAAAAAAGCATCAGGTCCCACATCCTGCAACAGCAAAGCCTATGTCCTACTTCCAAAAAGGCGACAGTTCCCACGGGGCGGTGGTCACAGAGACAGTGACTTACAATACTGTGTTCTCAAGTGTGATAAGCATACCAAGTAACTGCAGGCGATACATGAATGAACTTCAACAGATTTTGTAGCAATATTTATTTTAACGTCTATTAGAAAGATACATAACCAGCCTCTTGCAAAAAATATATAACCACCCTACTGCGACTGAGACTACCAAATATCTCCCCTCTCTCCCCTTCCTGGATATCAATAGAAGCCCCAAAATTTAGCCTCCCCAAATCCATGCTTCCCTTGCAGCTAGGTATGGCCATGTGATTGAGTTGTGGCCAAAGGAATTTGAACAGAAGTGATGGCAAGAGAGGGTGTGCCCTCATGTTCTCTTTGTGCCTTCCCATTGGCTGGACTGACACGGAGGCGGGCCATCTTGGACTGCGTGGTTGAGGGCACTACTTAGCGATGGGAGAATAAGATAAGAGCATAGGTCCCTGGCTGTCCACCAACGATGGACTGCCGCCACCAGACTTTTACATAAGAGACAAGTAAGTGCCTGTATTGATTTCAGCCATCGTTAACAGTAGAGCTATTTGGGATGACGTCTCTCTGACTGCAGTCAACCTGAAGTCATGATTTCACAGAGATGACTGCTTAGGGTGGAGAAGGATTCGTTTATCAATAAAAAAGTGACCTGAGGGGCACCTGGGTGGCTGAGTAGGTTAAGCGTCCGACTTTGGCTCAGGTCATGATCTTACAGATAGCGAGTTCGAGCCCCACGTTGGGCTCTGTGCCGACAACCCAGAGCCTGGAACCTGCTTCGGATTCTGTGTCTCCCTCTCTCTCTGGCCCTCCCCTGCTCGCCATCTATCGCTGTCTCTCAAAAATAAATAAACATTAAATAAAAACACTTTAAAATAAAGTGAGTTGAGTTGCTTTAAAGAAATATACAGAAAAGACTGGCCTCGGATTAGCAGGTGTGCTGTCCCAGATTCACTGAGCACAATGTGGGAACAGCATCCTTCACTGGGAGGATTCCCAAAAGCTACCACAGATGTACATTTTGTCATCAACAGAAACATGACCCAAAAATACTGTACTTTTAGGAGTTGGAAGTTTTCGTAAAGCATTCCTAGATATCAAGGTCATTTTAACTCTTAAACAGAAAGCGACTGCCTGCATTTTTAGGTCACTCTAGAATGATGCTGTAGCTATGAAATATTCCACACCAGGTCTTATCTCTTGGTGAATAGAGTGCAAAGGAGCTAGGAAATCTCATGACGGCCTTAAGTAAATCATAAGTACACGCAGTGTTTGGATAAAGTGGAAATCATGATGGGAGATACAACAGTCATCAGCTGGATGTTTTGGGGGTGCAGAAGAATCCCCCACTCCCAAATAGCTTCTGCTTTCAGGAGGCTTAGTGTGTGTGCCCCAACATCACTGGCTTTAGCACTGCCCTCTGCAGCCTTTTAAGGATGCAAATACACAAAGCACTCTCCTTGAAGTCGGCTGTCATTGGGTTGAACAAATGACCTCCTCAACCACCAGAAAGATGTAGAAAGCAGTGAGAACTGTGGGCATTGGGAGAAGGAACGCCTGAAAGATGGGAAGACCATCAGACAGGTAAGGGGGGCTTCTTGGAGAGGCACGTCTGCCCCAGGAGTTTGCTGGAAAGAGTCTCGGGTGCCCAGCAGAAACAGGAACGGAGCAGAACAGAGAGGCATCATGGTTGGAAGAGAAACGTATTCTCTCTACTGCCAGGACCATGGGGTGACACTGTGGCTTCTGTGAACTTTCCTCCATGTCCCCATCCTCAACCACTAGATCCCAGGATGGACACTCCAACACTCAGAACCAAGCTCCTCCATGCTGTGGCTCTGGACACAAGGCTGGGGTTCAGATCCCAGCCTGGCCCCTCCCAGCTGTGTGACCTTGAGCAAGTACCCTCACCTCTCTGTGCCTTAGTGTCCTCGTCTGTACCTCCTCCTACCTCGTGGAGTTGCCGTGAGGATTTAATGAGCCTTAAGTGCTTGGAACGAGTCGTGATGTACACAAATCACTCCATAAATGATAGTTTATATGGATGTTGTTATTACAGAGATTATTCCCTTTGTTGTAAAGAGTCTCGGCGTCACATAGGATGGGGACAAGGAGTGGGTAATGGAATCTCTGGGTCACTCCTCTTGGACCACACATGGGGGTCGAGGTGCTGTCTGATGCCAGCTGGGGGCTGACTCAGCTTCCCCACAGCTCCTGGCTCTGGAAGGGTGTCAGGCTACTGAGCTTGATAAGGGATAGGAAGGAAACAGAGCAGGCTAAGAGAGGGAGCATGGCTGGGGAAGGAAGGGGGGCGCTCTGGGGGGCATGGCCAATGAAGTCCTCCTACAGAGGGTGACATCCGAGCAGAGATGTAAAAAAGAGAGGGAGGGAGCCATGCCAGTATCCAGAGGAAAGGTGTTCCTGGCAGAGAAATAGCGAGCGCAGACCCTGAGGTGGGGACACGCCTGTCACGTTGGAGGAACAGGCAGCCGAGAGGCCAGACCCTGCAGGGCCTCGAGGGCCTTGACCAGGGCTTGGGCTCTTGGCTCTGAGCGAGACCAGAAGCCAGCAGGGAGTTGGGACAGGGCCTCCCGACATGATGTGACTGGCAACTGACAAGACACCGTCCTCTTGAAGAATCTAACTGCCCTCGTCCCGGGGTGGGAGGCGTCACCTAGGCCCCGGGGAGAAGACGCTGCACGCTGCACGTACTTTGGAAGCAGAGAGGCAGATGTGCTGGCGGACTGCACCCGACGTGTGCTCGTGAGGCTGGAATGGCGACGGGGGCTTGAAAGAGAGACACTGAGAATGACCCCAGGGTCTGGGGGTGAAGGTGAAGGTGCCACCTTCGGAGACGGAGAAGGCCAAAGGGAGAGGAGGTGGCAGAGAGTTAGAGGCGGCTCCGGGAAGCCTCCGAGGGGCTGCTGAGCAGGTGCATGGTGGGTGCACAGGTCAGGGAAGGGCAAGGGCCCCTGGGGATAAACGGGCGCCAGCAGCACCGAGGGCACCTCTAGCCCCTCGGCTGGAAGACACGGCCCGGGGTGGGAGCGTGGACAAGGCAGGCTCGAGCACCAGGGGCTGGGCTGCTCCCAGATCCGGGGGTCGGGAGATGAACAGAGAGCTACAAGGAGACTGGGGATGGGCGGCCAGGGGAAGAACGTGACCGGGAGGCAGGGAGCTGGTGACCGAGTCGAATGTTAGAGAAATGGCAACGGACAGCTTCAGGTGAGCTTGACGGGACCTGCTCCATGTAGCAGGAGAAAAAGTGAGACCAAAGTGGGTTCGGGAGAGAACGAGATCAAAGAAATGAGGGCCAAAAAGTATGGGAAGCGCCCAAATGTCCATCGACGGACGAATGGAGTAAGAAGATGTGGTCTATACATACGATGGAGTATTCCCCGGCAATCAAAAAGCATGTGCGACCTTGCCATTTGCAACTACGTGGATGGAACGGGAGGGTGTTATGCGAAGTGAAATTAGATAGACAAAGACAAATTATCGTGCAACTTCACTCATATGAGGAATTTAAGACACAAAACAGATGAACGTAAGGGAAAGGAAGAAAAAATCATATAAAGACAGGGAGGGGGACAAAACAGAAGAGACTCTTAAATATAGAGAACACACTGAGGGTTGCTGGAAGGGTTATGGATGGGGGGCGTGGGTTAAATGAGTGAGAGGCATTAAGGAATCTATTCCTGAAATCACTGTTGCACTATATGCTAACTAACTTGGATGTAAATTAAAAAGAAGTAAATAAATAAACAAACAGACAAATGAGGGCCGAGAGAAGAGGTGACATTGGCATGGAAGGTTTCCTATGACACGGAGTAGAGCAATTCAGGCAGTAGCTGGTTGGGGGTGGGGGTGGCCCTAGGTATCTCTTTAAGACGGAGCCTGTCGGCCGCTGGGGATCAATAACACAGGAGAAAGAACTAATGAGAAGGATCCTGGATACGTGGGAGGGGACGGGAGCCAACACGTGAGACTTGCTGGACACTCACCACATTGGCGAGTCTGACCGCTCCCGGAAGACCTCACCCCTAGCCCTTCCGGGGCTCACGCTCCTGAAACCACACTAGGTGCGTAAGGACACATCATTCTGATAGGCTAGTGCCCAGGCTGATCTCACCATTGAGCATCTCGATTCCTGATCCTACATCTGGCAGCACTAAGTGAGGGCAGAAACTACAACTGGGCCATCTGGTAAGCCCAGCGGCGAGCACAATGCATGATGCGTGGCAGGTGTCCCTACTTGCTGATGTGATGAACAGCCAGCACAGGTGACCACCAAACGGTCCTGCTCTGCTTCTTACGATGCGGAGGATGGACAGATGGGGCAGCAGCCAAGCTGAAAGGCCGGCCGTCCCCCCAGCCCACTGCTCTGCATGCTGAGGATCCCGGCAGAAGGCCATCCAGTGACAGCAGACCAAGGAAAGTACTCAGAGGAGGGACCTCATCAACGCCTTGGCACATGTCAGCTCTACATCTGTGGCAGGAAGCCTGAAACAACAATGCCATCCATGCACCTGCTCAAGACAGGAGATACTCCCCTTCCAAGGGGAGGCAGGTCCCCCCTCCCGTCCACCCTGTGAGAGAAGGATGCTTGCTCCATTGGCTGAGAAAAGCCATCCAGCACTGACCCAGGCAGCACTGAAGAGGGGACCCAAATGTTCTGAGTTGTTTCTAGCACAGCGACGTCCAGCCCCACCACCCTCTTTTCAAACCCCTCCAATGGGTCTACATCACAGAGACCAAGTAAGGCCCTTCCTCCCGCTCCTCCCGCTCCCCCTCCCCAGAAGAGCTGATCAACAGTCAGGCCAATCACAAGGACCAAGGAGGGACAAACGCACATTCTCCACAGCAGCTGGTAATCTGTGGGGCCTCCTGTGCGCAGTTAAGAGACTTCCCAGCCCAGAGTGCCAGCTTAACGCCTTTCCTTGGCTCCTTTTGCTCTGATTCCTGCCTTAGCACAGGGCCCTGGTGAGTCTTGGTGTCCTCCAAACAGCCTGGTCCTGATTCTATGATTCTTGGCACAGTACTAAAGGATTTGTTTACAAAGACACTTTGCAGCCAATACTCACCTGTGTGCTCATTCATTTGACAAACAGCTTTGAGCACCTGCTAAGGGTCAGGTTCGGGGCCAGGTATTGGGGACACAACAGAGAACAAGACCCACACTGTCCCTGCCTCGTGGGGTGAACATTCACATGTGGGGAGATGGAGAGCAGACCATACACACAGCAAGGAAATTACATAGGTTGTCAGAAGGTGGCATGAGCAATGGAGAAAATAGGGGAGGATCAAGAAAGATCCGTGCAGTTAAGGGGCAGGTTGTGTGGCCATGTGGAGAGAGAGGTCACCAAAGGCCATACTTGGGTGGCAGGATCTGAGCAAAGGCTGGAAGGGGGTGAGGGAGTTGGCCAAACAAATATCTGGAAGGAGCCCTCCCGGTGGAGGGAATAGGTAGATCAAAGGCTAGGAGATAGGAGGTGCCTTGTAGTTTTGAAGAAAAGCAAGGAGGCCAGTGTGACTACAGCAAGAAGGCAGAGGGAGGAGATGCTCTCAGAGAGCTCCAGGGCCAGATGGTAAGGAATTGAGCCTGCCAGAAGGACTTTCATCTGAGTGCGATATGGGTTCTGAGCAGAAGGAGATGATCTGACTTTGGCTTTAAAAGGCTCCTTCTGAGTTGGAGTAGCTATAAATTAGATTTCAAACTCAAAGGCAACCACAAAGTAAAAAAAAAACACTATGACTGATCTCTAAGGAGAAAAACTGGAATCATATAAAATGTTCAAGTAAAACAAGAGAAACAGAAAAGAGTGGATGACCAACATAAACAAACAAAAAACAAGGGCAACAAATAGAAACAGTAACAAATATGGTAGATGCTACCAAACTTGAAAGCAACCAACATGTCCTTCGGTGGGTAAATGAAACAAACTGTGGTATGCCCACAGAATGGAATATTACTCATCAATAAAAATGAGCTGGAGAAAAAAAGACATGGAGAAACCTTAAATGCACCCTGCTAAGTGAAAGAACCAATCCAAGAGGGCTACATACTGTATGCCATTCTGAAAAATGCAGAACTATGGAGATAATAAAAAGATCAGTGGTTGCAGGAGTTTGGCAGGAAGGAGGTCTGAATAGGCAGAGCACAGAGGATCTGTGCATGAAACCATTCTGTAAGACACTGTCATGATGGATACCGGACATTATGCATTTGTCAAAACCCACAAAATGCACAACACAAAGAGCAAACTCTGAACTATGAACTTCAGTTAATAACAACGTTTCACCATTGGTTCACCAATTGTAACAAATGTTCCACTAATGCAAGGTGTTAGTAATAGCAGAGGGATACATGGGGATTCTCTGTGCTTTCTGCTCATTTGTCTGTAAACACAAAACGAGATCTAAAAAAAAAAAATAATAAGTATGTTAATTTCTTTCCCAAGTATTCCTCTGGCTGCTGTGTTGAGAAAAGACCAGGGGACACAGAGGAAGCAGGAGGCAGTTGGGGGAGAAATAAAGGATTCTGGACATATTTTGAAGGTACAGCCAAGATCAAGAGAGGTCGGAGATGACTGCAGGATTCTGGGGGATAGAACTGGCACCGCGATGAGAATGTCTGGGACAGACTGTAGGCCAGGAAGCCTGTGCTGTCACGGACAATGAGGCAAAAGGGAGTAACGAGGACTGTGGTTAATAGCAGATCTCACCTCCCCCCATCAAGGTGGGGCAGCTCATCAGCTCCAGTCCATTGTTGCCAAGTGGAAAGACCAGCCCCAGCTGGCTTACACTCATGATATTTCAAGAGAAATCCTAGAAATCTGGATTTTTACTTGATATCTCTCTTACTTTTAAAGTTCGGCAACTAGTTCCACTTTTCATTCTCTGTGGGCCAAACAGGAAGCAAGCCACACAAATCACATCCACAGGCAGAATTAGGCACATTCCCACCCATTGCAACTTCGTTCTAAAGGTTCCAAAGAGAGGCGCCTGGGTGGCTCAGGCAGTTCAGTGTCCAACTTCAGCTCAGGTCATGATCTCGAGGTCTGTGAGTTCGAGCCCCGTGTCGCGCTCTGCGCTAACAGCTCGGATCCTGGAGCCTGCTTCGGATTCTGTGTGTGTGTGTCTCTCTCTCTGCCCCTCCCCCACTCATGCTCGCCCCTCTCTCTCTCTCAAAAATACACATTAAAAAAAAATCAAAAATAAATACATAAAGGTTCCAAAGACTGTTGTGGTTCTAAAGGGCTTCGTATCTGAATTACCTCATATCTGAACAGTAATAGGTTGAGAGAATGACTTTTGATACTAGTATAAACAATGGAGCCAGAGTCTATACAACATCTCCCAGGTACCAGGTGTTGACATGTATGTTCCCTTAAATCTTCCGCAATCAGTTAGCCCCATTTTACAAATGAAGATCAAGACACAGAGATTATGTCCCCAGGGTCACACCGATATTAGGTAGCAAAGCAGGGATCGGAACGCTGAAAACCCAGGCCTACAATCTGTGCCCTCAGCCACTGTACTGCGCTGCCCTAGACACAGCTGCTGTCTGTAGATCTATGAACACTGGCTCTTTTTGGTACTTAAAAACTAAGTCAAAGCTGGGCCCGGGGGTGCCTGTGCAGCTCAGTCAAGCCTCCGACCCTTTATTTCGGCTCAGGTCATGATCTCACGTTTCCGTGGGTTTGAGCCTAGTGTCAGGCTCTAAGCACTGGCCAGCCGCGTGCAACCTGCTTGGGATTCCCTCTCTCTCTCTCTCTCTCTCTCTCTCTCTGCCCCTCTCCCACTTGCACTCTGTCTCCCTCAAAATAAACTTAATTAAAAAAAAAAAAAAGCTAGACCAATATTTGACCCATTCAATTTGACCCATATTTTGCAACGTACTGGTGCGCCCAGCTAATAAACAATATATTCTGATTGAATCATGTGTCAGGCACCACTCCTAGGGCTGATGTCCAGGAATTATTGTCACGATCCCCATTTGACAGATAGGAAACAGGCACAGACAGGTTAAGTAACTCGCCCACAACCACACAGCCGGAAAGTGGTACAGACTGGAAGCCAGGCAGACTGGTTTTACGCAGGGGTGATCTGCACCCGTGTGCTGTCTGACACGGTCCCCACCAGCCACACGGGGGTTCAGGAAACCCAAACTTGTGGCTGCTACAGCGAAGGGGCTGAAATTTTAATTTTATTTCATTTCAGCTAATTCAAATCTACAACCCAATACTCGATTCAGTTACTGGAGCTGCTTGGGTGGAAATCTCTTCTTTCAATGACACATTTTATGAAATCTAAACAGAGATCAAGCATTTCCGATGACAACCGAACGTCCAAATTGAGAGGCTCTATAAATGTAAAATCCTCACCAGAGTTCAAACACGGAGTCTGTAAAATATCTCATAAATAGGATGTTTATATTGACTACCTGCTGGAAAAATAACGCTTTGGATAGATTGGGTTAATAAAATTTCACCTGTTTCTTTTTACTTTTTTAATGCGGCTACAAGAAAATATTAAACTACACGCACAGGTCTCGGGGAGTGTTAGTTTCTTATCGGACCACGCTGCTCTGGGTGACTGCTGCCATCTGCAACCATCATAACGCACATACTCTCAGTGCCGACATCCGCACGGGGCTGAGTGCCTCCCGCCTGGATGATGCATCATTTGATTTCATCCCAGAGATGAACCCAGAAGAAGGCACCATTCTTGTTCCCATTTCACAGAAGGCAAAACTAAAGCTCTGTCTTGCCCAAGGCCAAGCCACTGATTTGTGATGGAGTCAAGTCTCGTATTCAAATCTAAGCCGTACACGTAATGCAGACTGGCCTCCTACACTTTGCGCCTTACCAGCAACTCCTGGGCCTCTATTAAGAATCAATCCGGGGGTGGCCTGGGTGGTTCAGGGGGTTGGGCATCTGACTTCAGCTCAGGTCACGATCTCGCATTTCGTGGGTTCGAGCCCCACATCAGGCTCTGTGCTGATAGATCAGAGCCTGGAGCCTGCTTCAGATTCTGGGTCTCCCTCTCTCTCTATGTGCCCTTCCCCTACTTACGCTCTATCTCTCTCTCTCTCTCAAAAATAAACAAACATCAAAAAAAAAAAAAAAAAGAGTCACAAGCTCAGGGCACCTGTGGGCTCAGTCGGTTAAGTGGCTGATGTTGGCTCAGGTCATGATCTCACGGCTCATGGGTTCGAGTCCCATGTCAGGCTCTGTGCTGACAGCTCGGAGCCTGGAGACTGCTTCACATTCTGTGTCTTCCTCTCTTTGCCCCTCCCCTGCTCATGCTCTGTCTGTCTCTCTCTATCTCAAAAGTAAGCATTTTTTTAATTAAAAAAATAAGGCTCAGTCGATTAAGCACCTGGCTCTTGATTTCAGCTCACGTAATGACCTCCTGGTTCATGAGTTCGAGCCCTGCATTGGACTCCGTGCTGACAGAGCAGAGCCTGTTAGGAATTCTCTCTCTCACTCTCTCTCTCTGTTCCTCCCCTGCTCATGCACTCTCTCTCTAAATAAGTAAACTTAAAAAAAGAAAAGAATTAATCGAATGGAGAAGTCTAAAGAGACACAGACACTGACTGAGCACAGCAGCCTGTCCGAAGCACCCAGGTCTGTCCCTAACACACACGTGCACAAGGCCCATGACCAGGATCTGCTCAGACCCCCTCCTCCGGCAGTCCACGACGGGTGTTTCTGTTCTATTACCCCATCATTTCCCTCCCAGCTCCTGTCCGGACGAGCTGGATCCCCGCCTGAGTCACGGCAGGCAATACCAGCGAACGTCCCGCGTGGAACCCCGGCTGGGGAACGTGACTCTGCCCAGCCACTAAGAGCGCCCCCAGGTGACTTATCAGAACAGAGCACAATAACTGTCAGCGTAGGGGGCTTTTTTTTTTTTAAACTAACAAGCAACTTTAGTTCTCTTTTGTCATTTCATTGTTTAATTATGCTTGACTATGGTTGACTTCGGTTCACTTCCTTTTTGTGTATTTTTCTTCTGCAGCATTTGCTTACGGTAGAAAAGCTGAAAATGCAGAAACGCTCAGGGTGGCCCATACATCCACAATCCTCCCACACATGGTTCACGCTTTGCATACTTCTTTTTTTCTGTGCCTGGCTTTAATCAGCCGATAATCTTATTGTATATGCAGCTTTCTTGCTGCATTTTCCTCCCACTTACTTAGCAAAAACACTTTCTCCTATTATTAAAAATTCCTGACACACGTCACTTATAAAGACTACCTGATACGCTGCCGAATGGCTCCGCCACAGATTTCTTTAAATCATTCTCCTGCCTTCCATCAGATCACATCTAGTTTGAACAGCATGGCTCTTGGGTCAGCAGGGCGGCTACTTGCAAACTTGGGCAAGTGACAAGCTTTCTAAGCCTCAATTTCTGCTTTCGTACGGTGAGGCGCTTGGAATCGTGATTTGTACCTCAAAGATTGCTGGAAGGATGAAGAGATGATATATGGGCAGCCCTTCCACAGAGACCATCATGTACCAAACGCTCAGTGGCAGCCATAATTATGTCATCAAGGAATCCTATCCCCATCGTTGGAAAATAGGTTGTTTTAAATTTCTTATTATAGATAGCACTGTAATAAACATCTCTGTGTATATAGTGTTGGATCTGTGCTCCACATCTGAGATTATTTCCTTTTGATACATTCCCAGCAGAACTACTGGGTCAGACGGTACACGGGTAACACTCAGATCTCTGCCATTTCTGGCTTGCTTTGTCCAACAGATCTTGCCGGCAATGCGAGCATGACTGTTCCAGTTATCTGCTGTGTAAGAAAGAACCCCACATTCCGTGCTGCGGACTGACATCATTTTATGATAGTTCACGGGTTCTGTGGACCGGGAATTCGGACCAGGCACAGAGGGGATAGCTGTCGGCTCCAAAGAGCAAGCCTCGGTCGGGAGACTTGAATGGCTGGGCTGACCTTCAGATTTGGACTCGATGCATCTGGAGGCTTGTACTCACATGTCTACACCCTGGCTTGGATGGCTGGGCGACTGGGCTCAGCTGACAACCAGTGCCCCTGTACGTGGCCTCTCCACACAGCCTGGGCATCCTCACTGCCTGGTGACGAGGCTCGGAGAAGAAAGTGTCTTGCGAGGGAAGTTTCAACGAGACTCAAGAGTGTGGCCTTTGAGGACCCGGCCTCAGAAGTCACACGGTGTCACTAGCACCACACTCTAGAGGTCACAGCGGACACAGGTCAGCTCAGACTCAAGGGGAGGAGACACAGACCCCACACCCCCCTGTGGAAGGAATATCAAGAACTTGTGGCCAGTTTTTAAACAGCTGCACTATCGTTGACTGTGAAATGGCTCAATAAAGAAATACAAGGCAAACGTCTCTTACCCATGATGAGCAACCAACGGGCAGACAGCCTGGCAGATGTGGCCAGTAGCGAGGAAGAGTCTCCCCACCACCTTCACCTTCTCCCCCTCTCTCCATCGCAGCGATGCATGTTCATAAGAAGGCCGGCCCAGCCAGAGTCCAGCTGGAGGCCTCAGTGCAGAGCTCCCCAGCTCTCTCAAAAGCAGCAAACCCATGACCTTGGCTTAAGCACCTACGGCTCAATCACATAGCTGTTGTCCTCGCCCCTTGCCCAGGAACCAACCCCCGGACATTCATGAGCAACACCTCAGTCTTCCTTTGATTTGGTTGGGCATGGGACCCAGACCTGGCCAATCAGCATCATCTAAACTTCCGTCCACGGTAATGAGCCCCCAAAATCCATTCAGAGTAAGTCCTGTGACTTCCGCTAAAATAACCAGATGACAGAAGCTCTCTTCCCATCAGCAGCTGGAAGGATGATGTAAACCTGCACTCCCACAGGCTACTCCTTGAAGGAGCAACTGAGAAAGAGACCAATAGAGAGTCAATGGATGGAAAGGGACCAAGTCCCGATGGCCTCATTGGAGCCCCTGGATCCAGCCATGCCTGAAGCTGTTCCTCTCAGATACTACAGTTTTCTGAGCCAATGTTCTTCTTTCCTTAGGACAGTTTTGTGTTGAGTCTCTGTCACTTGCCGACAAAAGATTCCTAGCCACTACACTGAGTGTCTCATCATAGTCATTTTCTTGACCCTGCTCTAATGCCCGGGTGTGGGGGGGGGGGGGGGGGAGGGGATGAAGTCTTCCCTGGCAGCAGGCCACTGGTTCCAAAACAAGAGAAATGGAAACATTTCACATTTGTTCCAGTTCATAAAACCTTTCAAGCTAACACCTAACATCTCCTTCCCATATGCTCTATTACAGAAATTTAAAAAATAAATGGGGAATAAAAGTGTTTCTAAGCAACAAATTATATATGTAATGGAGGAGGGGGAGGAGAATTAGAAGGTTTAATCTAGTTAGGAACTATTTCCATTTCTTCCTGAAGTCACTACCTGCGTGAAACCTCCACCGGAGAATGAAACAGAGGTGAAGCTATTTCAGTTCTTTGATACAACGGGAATAAATGCACCCTGAAAATATCTGAATAGTGATACTCAGCATACGCAAATGAGTGACACTTCTCGGATAAAATGCTTTCTTTTTTTTTATTTTTTTTTCATGTTTTTATTTATTTTTGAGAGGGAGGAATGGAGCAGGGAGCAGGGGAGGGGCAGAGAGAGGGAGACACAGAATCTGAAGCAGGCTCCAGGCTCTGAGCTCTCAGCCCAGAGCCCGACACGGGGCTTGAACCCACAAGACATGAGATCATGACCTGAGCCGAAGTCGGAGGCTTAACCGACTGAGCCACGCAGGTGCCCCTGATAAAATGCTTTCTGTTAAAAAACAAAAAAAGAAACAAAACACTATGGCTTTGGATTGTATTCATTTTGTGTGGCTGTTTGCCAATTACCACAAACACAGCAACTGAAAATAGTGCACATTTTAATAGATCCAGGATCTTGGTCTGAGATCGGTCTTTTTCTCGGATGAAAAAGTTCTGGTGACGGACGGTGACGGCGGTTGTACGACCATGCGAATGTACCTGATGTCCCTGAACTGGACGCCCGCAAACAGCCCGTTTTGCCACCATTCAAAAATGCAGATGGGCTTCACGGTTTCTGTAGGGCAGACGTCCAGGCGTGGCACGTCTGGGTTCCCTACTCGGGCTCTCAGCTCTCACAAGGATGGAACCAATGTGTCGTCTGGCTTTGTCTGGGGCTCAAGATCTTTCTCGCGTCCACTCGGGCTGCTGGCAGAGTCCAGCTCTGTGCAACCGTGGGACTCGGGTCCCCACGTCCTTGCTGGTGGTGAGCCAGGCCCCGCGAGGCCAGCCGGGTTACTTCCTACATGCCCCCCCGCCATTTTCAAACCAGCAAGACGGAATCTCCCTGCTAGGAAACCCCTCTAACACCTCAAATCTCTCAAACCTCTCAGTCTCTCACCCACAGACCTTGGTTTAGAGGGTTCACTCTTTAGATCACGCCCACCTGGATAACCGCCCTTTCTTAAAGCCGGCTGTGCCGTAAAACATAACCTAATCTCGGGAACGATGTCCCTCGTATTCACGGCCTCCCCATCAGGGAGTGGGAAACCCTGCAGACTACCGCCTTCAGTTCTGTCAACCACACGTGTCCTCAAGCCCAGAATTCCAATCTCACGTTTCCTGTCCCGAGAAATTCTTACACATGCACCCAAGGAGATGGACGAGCACACTCACTGCAGAATTGCTGATTATGATGGAAGACAGACAGCAGCCTAAACGCCCGCCGACAGGAGAACCGACAGATACTCCGTGACATATTCCTACAACGAAATACTATACAGCCGTGAAAAGGAGCCACACGTGTTGGGCACGGGTGACTCCCACACACGTAGCAAGAGAAACACACTGCAGAAGGGCGTGTGTAGTAAGATGCTGTTTATATTGTTTAAAAACGTGCACAATGATTCACGTAGTTCGTGATTGCATATAGATGGCAAACTTAAGAGAAAAATGCAAAATTCGGCAGCAAATTCCTCTGGGGAGAGAGAGGAGGCAGGGAGAACTAGGAGGAGGGTGCCGAATCAAGGACGGTAACTGCCACTGTTTCATTTCTCCAGTTAGGTGGTGGGTGCATGGTGTTCGTTTAACTACTCTCAAGCTCTGCCTGCATGTCTGGAATAAGTTCATGATTTTCAAGGCAGTGAGGTTTCATAAATCAGTGAGGACAGAAAGTTGAAACCCAAACTCCAGAACGGCCTGCTGTTCAGAAGCCTCGGCAATTGGGTGATTCTGATGCGTAACGAGCCACCTGAATGAATTACGGCCCCACGCCAGCCAAGACTCACCGACGGCTTCTGTTTTGTTGCATTTGTTTGGGATTTTAAAACAAACCAACTTTGCGGATTCTATTAAGAGACAATCACCAGAGTGCATCCGTGATTTAAGGCGGGACATAAAGCAGGATGGGTTGTAATTCGTGGGCGGTGGGGGTGGGTCGACGAGTGCCCAGATACGTCAACAGCATGGCTAAGGGATCGATTTTCCAAGAGCCTCGGGGATTTTCTCAAGGCGACAACGACCGAAGCTTCAGAAATCTGCTTCCATCTGTCCGGAGGCAGGGTAGTCTGATGGTGGTACCCACGCATCCTGCAGCCTCTTGGGTTTGGATCCACACTTGGCACTTCTTAGCTGTGTGACCTTGATCAAGTTCCTTCGCCTCTCTGAGCCTTGGGTTCTCTGTCTGCAAAACGTGGACAATGAAAGTAACTGCTTCGCAGGGCTGCTCGGGGCTTGAACGTGTTAACCCGCGTACAGCACCTGGAAGAGTCCCGGCCCGCGGCGGACACGTGTGGGTGCCGCCTCTGCTATTGTCTGTCCGAGGTTCCTCGTAAAACAGTGTAGTCCTCACACAATGACTGAGGGCAGTGACGCCAGAGCCAGACTCCTTGGGCTCAAAGGGGCCCAGGGCAAATCACCTGCCCTCTCGAGCCTCAGTTACTCCCCTGTAAAATGGGGGTGGTGATTTACAGCAGGATTAAATAAATTAATACAAGCAAAGCCCACACAAGGGTGCCTAGTGCCACTCCTTTTGGGAGGTCTAGTCTATCCTGATCTCAAAAAGGAGGGGAAAAAAAAAAACCCTCTCAAAGGGCCTAGCTTTATCATGTTTGTTTGGAGTTGTTTATTACATAAAGCTAGTATACAAATACATCAAGTTCAGAGGGGCTCAGCTGGGGCAGGTGGAGAGAAGGTGGATTCCTGAGCCGGGAGTGTGGGAAGCATCACCCACAGAACATTCCAGATCAAGCCAGACACAGTCTGAACAAATTCTCTCGGGAACAGGCAAGGTGCCAGTAACTGCCTGCCTCCCGGCAGCCAGGTTAAAGAGGCTCAGCATCATACCCCTGGCAACTCCGAGCAGATCTCCCTTCCAAACTTCCTGCTGACTCTGAACGGCCCCACCTGCCCTGTGGGCTCGCCCACCTGGCCACCTGCCGTCCGCAGCTTGGGGCAGGTTTATGACACTAACTCCCCTCTACCACCCTCTTGGAGGAATGCCCGCCCCTAAGACAGCGGTTCTCAAAGGGGGTGACTTCTGCCCAGGAGACAGTGGCACAGACATCTTTAGTTGTCACAATGGGGGGGAAGGGGGGGGGAATGCTACTGGTCCTAGTGAGTTCAGTCCAGGGATGTTTCTTAATACCCTCCAAAGCCCAGGACAGTCCCTGCAACCGAGAAGTATCCTGCCCCAACAGCTGAGGAACCCGAAATGCTACAAATATAATCACAGACGTCGTCTTAGATGTGGGATTCAAAGATCCTCATACAGCATCGTCTGTATTAACAGGCCAGGACCAGCCAAAGTAACCAACAATAGGGGACTCGTTACAAAAACAATAAATAAGTAAGTTTTATGATTAATGAATCACTTAATTAATTAATGGGGCTCTGTCCCTACAGGGAAATGCTGAGAATTCTTTCAAAGAGAAAGAAGCCGTACGTGCTGGGACGAAAGGATCTCAAAGGTAGAAAAGCCTGTAAAAAGCAAGATACGTTAATGGTGTGAATAATGTAGTCTGTACTGTGTTTTCGAAGGGAAGGTGTCCACAGATGCGTTTATTCTGGTCTGTGTGTTTGTGGTGTTTTTCTAGAAGGACTCCTCTAGAACTGTGAAGGGCTTGGTTACCTGGGGGAGGAGGGAGGACAGCGTTACTTTGTATCGTGCATGGTTCCCTCATTCACATTCTTTACCCTTCTACTAACATTACCTGCATTTTGTTTAAATGTCAAAACAGGAGAAATTATCCCCTGGGGTTATCTGGGCAGGGAGATGAAGGCCTGTTTTTGTTTTCTTCTGAGTATCAATCTACATGTGTCTTAAAAGCCTGAAAAATGGTACACTTGGACGACACACGGACCAGACAATGATATAATTGAGATTAGCAAGTGTCCCGTGGTAAACAGAATAAAATGCCCCCCGAAGTTGTCCACATCCTTATCCCCAGAGCCTGTGAATATTTTCATGGCAAAGGGGGCTTTGCAGGCATGATTAAATTAAATTAAGAAAAGGTTCCCCTGCCAAATACTTCACTTGATTCTTAAAGAACCCTGGGTCCGGCTGACACCCGACTCTGCATGTGTGGAAACTGAGGCACCAAACTATTAGAGAGAGAGAGAGGTCAGTAGCCATGCAGCTTGGCACCACGGCCAGCACGGGAGCTCAATCCCCTGCCTACAGCCCTCTCCCCGATACACAGACTGGAACAGAGACGGAGCACGGCTGTATGCACGGGACGGTTCCGGGGCCAGGCCGCCTGGGCTCGTGTGCTGGCTCTGCCCCTCACGGGCTGTGTGATCTTGGACAAGTTAATTAATCTCTCTGTGACTCTTTTCGCCTCCAAAAATGAATTCATGCCTGTGAAGTCCCAGCACTAAAATGATCTCAATAAAAGTGAATATCATTACTATAATTAATTTCAGGTAATGCAGCCTCTTAGCGTGGTCTTTTCCCGTGACTGCTACTCCATAAATGGGTGCCGAATGGAATATTCTTGCCATAAGCAAGTGTGAATAATGGTGAATGCACCCAAGGAGATGGACGAGAACACCCCGAGACTCCCCTTCCAGGATGTTTATCTTCTGTAAGGTCTAAGGATCCCCATTCCCGGCCTCCTCCACCTCCCTAGGCCCCACACAATAAGCAGCAAAGGCCTGGTCTGAGCTCCTGTGCAGACACACGGCGCTGGCTTCTCCCCCTTCTGGCTCTTTTTGTGGCGTTTCGGCCGTCTTTGCATATTATCTGCCATTGCGGCGAACATGGTACCCCGCCCCGGGAAAGTACTGCCCTCCTTCCGATAACCGAGCCTCTTTGCTTCGAGGAACCCGCCGCCCAGGCCCAGACCACATGGTCTCTCCTGAACAGAACTCCAGCCCCTCTCTCCCAGAGCCAGGCCTGGCCAATCACTGTGTTCCACCCACCCCAGCCAATAGGATTGGGCTAGAAACTGTCACATGACACAAACCGGTCCAATGAGATTTGACCCTGATGCTTGTTCCTGTTGGAAGGAAGGAGGTTTCTTCTTCCAACACGTGGGAGAATAGAAACTTTTGATGGTGGCGGAGTATCTTGGCAATATCAGCTCCCTAAGCCTGGGATGTCAGTGTTTTCTTCCCTGCTGTATCCCCAGGGCCTAGGACACCTGGAGGCATGCAAATAACACTACCGAATAAAAATTCCACAAGGCTTATTTCCGAGGATGAAGCGTCAACTTAAGCGGAGCAAGACTGAGAGAACAGTTCCAAATGGTCTGTGCACCTGGGTTTAGCCGTGCCTGAATACCAACCCCTTGGGGCATTATGGCCACGTCGGTCGATAAATTGCCAGATGTGCTCCCACGTGTGCAAATCGAAACACGTGTACAAGGACCCTACCGTACTGCTTACAGTAGCGAAGAAACAACAGAGGCCACATAAATGTCTCAATCAGGGGCGGACTGAAAAAAGTACCGTAAATCCATAGGATGAAATGCAACACCATGGTTAAAAAGAGAGAGATAACTTGCCATGAACCGGTATGGAATACTCTTTTTTTTTTTAACTTTTTTTTTTTTTTTAATTTTTTTTTTCAACGTTTTTTATTTATTTTTGGGACAGAGACAGACAGAGCATGAACGGGGGAGGGGCAGAGAGAGGGAGACACAGAATCGGAAACAGGCTCCAGGCTCTGAGCCATCAGCCCAGAGCCCGACGCGGGGCTCGAACTCACGGACCTCGAGATCGTGACCTGGCTGAAGTCGGACGCTTAACCGACTGCGCCACCCAGGCGCCCCAACATTTATTTATTATTGAGAGACAGAGAGAGACAGAGCATGAGCATGGGAGGGGCAGACAGAGAGGGAGACATAGAGTCTGAAGCAGGCTCCAGGCTCCGAGCTGTCAGCACAGAGCCCGACGCGGGGCTCGAACTCACGAACTGTGAGATCATGACCTGAGCCGAAATCGGACGCTCAACCGACTGAGCCACCCAGGCGCCCCTGGTATGGAATACTCTCAAAGCTATAAAGTTACGGGGTAATAAAAGCACAGAACTCTGTGTACATGTGTATGCTACAATGAGCGAGACGGCAGGGCAGGGGTGGCGGGGGGCGCGGACATTTTGAGGTCTAGTGTCAGCATCGTGGCAACAAAGTCTTTGTTTGAGGCTGCAGCCTGGCACGTGGAAGGTACTCACGAGATACTTGTTGAATGAGTGAATGAACCAGCCAACATGCGTGTGTCCATATATGCAACAGAAAGTCTCAGAAAGGATACATAAAACATCCGATCATACTCCCTGCCTCTGAGAAGGGGACCCGGCGGGCTGGGCAACAGAGATGGGAGCGAGGGAGACCCAATTTTCAACATACACCTTTCGACTTTTGAACCATGTCCATGGACATCTAGCCAGAGAAATTAGCTAAGGAAATAACGAGACAAAATGCCATCTATTCGTGGAAGGGAAAAATCCCGTCTCTCCCTAGAGATCGACGTCCCCTAGGAAACGGGGTTGTGAGCCAAGCTTGGTCTGGGCTCTGCATCCTTGGGAGGAGGGTGGAACAGTGCGGGTGGTGCAGGCAAACCACAGCCAAGGGAGGGGAGTTCGGGACCAACGGTGGCTGCTGACTCCCTGGGAGATGTTGGCAGTTCCACCCCCCTCCGTAGGCCTCAGTTTCCTCATCTGTAAAACGAGACAGACCGTGATCTCAGGGTCTGTCCTAAAAACCTAGCATCTCCCCGGAAGGGAGCAGCAGTCTGGGTGGGCTCCCTGGGAGGTGGGGAGCTCTGAATCTCTGCATTGTGATGCTGGCCTTGGTCTGCACCGGGCGCATTACAGGACTGCTGTCGGGAGCTAGTCAGAGGCTAAATCGTTGTCCTTGACATATTACCTCGCCCCCTTCCCCGGGAACTTGGGCTCTGGACTGGGCCCTATCAATGCTTCATTATGGAGACTGACACTCGTGGTAATTATGTGTTTCCTCGGCCAGATTATTCATCCACAGCCTCTTCCTGGGTTGTTGTTTTGTTTGTTTTTTTTTTTTTTTATCGCCCCTGCTCCTTTATCAAGGACAGCCAAGCATCTGCCAGTAATGCCCCAGCGAGACTCAGCACATAGCGGGGACACAAGACGAACCCTGCTAACTCTAGTTTTCTCACTTAATTTTCCTGAGTTGGAAATATCTTTCCGGAGTATACATATTCAACGGGTCGAAATAAATACTAATTTTGACTGCTGAAGCTCAAAAACTTGGCTGGAATACGATAAGGAAGTTTTGCTGCTAAAACGGTACCTGCACTAAGAAAAACCTAATACATACGAATCCAGGATCACAAAGCAGAATAACGTGGTGACTCTGGATTTTACAAAAGGACCTGTCAGACAAGTCTTCAATTGGCAAGTCGGCAAAGGGGCTCATGGTGAAGCCAATCAAATTGAAACTGCACACGGTTGTCTGAGAACACAGTGCGGCTGCTGCCCACGGCAGGGGACGCCAGTGCCCTGGACTTGGGGACAAAACATCCTCCTTCTCCCGCACCAAGCCCCCCATGACACCCAGGCTGTACCAGCTGGACTCCGGTGATGCCCAAGCGATCCTTGCAGGACCAGCCGCACAGAAGATGAAAAGACCACATTGAAATGGTGGTCCTAGAACAGGGCTCAGGAGGGAGCAGAGGGAAGGCGAGAGACGGGAGAAGAGCCGTGGCTGATACCACTCGGCAGGCACCTGCTACGTGCCCAGAAGGGAGACAGCACCAGACACGCGGTATCTCACCGAACGCTCCTGATGATGCTCAGTGTTATTAGAAGAGGAAGCGGAGGGGGCGCCTGGGCGGCTCAGTCGGCGAAGCATCTGACTCTTGATTTTGGCCCAGGTCGTGATCTCACGGTTCACGAGTTCGAGCCCTACGTGGGGTTCTGCGCTGACGGTGAGGAAGCCCGCTTGGGATTCTCTCCCTCGCTCTCTGCCCCTCCCCCACTTCTGTCTGTCTCAAAATAAATAAAGAAACTTACAAGAAAAAAAAGGGGAAGCTGAGGCTGAGAGAGGTCAAGGAACTTCTCTAAGGTCACACAGCCCTAAAGCAGCAGTGCTCAGAGTCCTAACCAGAATCTCTGACGGCCAAACCCGGGCCCTCATATACTTCCAGACTCTGCCGGCGCAATGGCCCAAATCGCATCCCCTGAACAGGGAGAGGAAGGGAGTCCGTGGGCGTGGGGCACGGGGATGAGGGAGGACCAGCAGACAACGGGGTTGCCCTGGGGGGCTTACAGTCAAGAGGGGCCAGCCACACTCACGAGGAAAGGACAGCACTGCCCACATGGGAGGCTGTGAGGGTGTCTGTGCACAGACCAAGGAAGAGGCGAGTGTTAACACAAATGTGGAAGAAGACATCCTTTGGTCCTGGGATGACGGAGCAGGGGCTGGGTGGGAAAAAGCTTCCCTGGGGAGGAGTCTGAGCTGATCCTTGAAGGGAAGGACACCTCTGGATGGGATGGGGAGGAAGAGAGAGCGGCTCCAGGCCAGAGAAGGCAGGGGCACCAGGGCCCGGAGGCCAGAAGTCGGCACACAGCTTGCTGGGGGGCCATGGGTGGGGTGGGGGGGGGAGGGGGGCACCGAGTGGCCCACCACCCACTTTGCAGCACAGGGTGCGCGGAAGGAGGCGGTGAGGATAAGGCTCAGAGGGAGAGGCAGCTAAACGAAGGATGGCGACTCCGCGGCACACAGGCCACCATCTCCCGTCCCCAGTGCCTGAGAGGGACATCAACACTGGTGCCCCCTCTCTCAGCGAGCTTCAGAGTCCTGCCGAACACAGGCTCCGGGGAGCCCACTACTGAAGGGTGGGAGTCTGCACCAGAGACGGGATCTCTCCCACGCCCCCCCCCCCATCAAAGGGAGGGAAGCAGGCGCACGTCACACGCGGGACCTACTGTGCGCCTGGGCATCATCCTACTAACAGGCATATTTAACCCAGAGGATTAGGCTCAGGAGCTTAACATCCAACACAGAAAGCAAAAGAAAACACAGATTCCACACCGCGAGGGTGGGACTGATTGCAAAGCCCGGTTCTTCCCACCCCAGCCTGGGGCCTCGTTCGCTCTCCCCCACCCCACCCCCGAGTCTGAATTTTAATCCTATGGGGAAACATTTCAACACCTATTCTGCAACCCTACCAGCCCAGCCATATGCCCGAGCCACCCCACTTTTCGTCAAAAGCCAAACGCAGATGCCCCCCCAGTCGCCCACCCATCCCAGCCCTCTCCGCCCCCCTCCTTCTCGCCCCCTCTCCCATTTGCTTGTTTTTTTGGCCAACGCCCCTCCGCTCTCCCTCGGCGCGCCCGGGCCTCCTCCTCAGTGACGGGGGTGGCTTCCCAAAGAGGGGGTGGGGGGGGGCGTCTCCCGCATCCGGGACCCTGTGGGGGGGGGGGGCCCTGCTGGGGCCCTTTCTCTCCCCACTCCACCCCCAAGGTTCATTGTGGCGATAATTCCCCCGTGTTCCCTTACAGAGGAGAACTTCACGTCGCTCTCTAATTGAATTGTTGTCATGGAAATCACTTTCATTTGCTCTCAAAGGACTTAACTATCTGGCCCCCTGTTTTCTCACTTCTGCCTTTGACAATATCCAGCTTCCTCCCACCCCTCTGCTCTCAACTCTGGCTCTCCCTTCGGTGAGTAATCTTCCCCCAACCCGGTGGCAGCGGGAAGAGTCTTTCTCGGGCTCGCTGGAGTCTTGCACGTGCTGTCTGTTGCTCACCAAACGCTTCTTTCTGCCTCCGGGTCCGGGCAGGACTCACTTCCTGGCTCCCTTGCGTGGGGCAGCATCCTGGGCCTCGTCTGGCCAGTGGGGCAGGAGCGGTCCCTGCTGGCCTGGAGCAGCCTGGCAGATGGGACACCTTCTTTCTGCCAGGGCACCGGCAGCGAGGGAGGACGGCACGCGCTCCAGCAGCCTGGGTCCCTGAGTGACGGCGGCCCGCGGCAGAGTCCCCAGCCAGCCCGGGACGGACAGACAACCTCAGCGCTGCCGTTTTATACCACTGAAATTCTGAGATGACTGGTTATCCCAGCTTGTCCCACCGATACATCCCCCACCCCCAATCAAAGAAGGAAGAGAAAAAGGTATTTAGTCCCCTTAGACTGAGGCTTGTTTCCAAGAGTACCAGGTACCAGGCCGAGGAGGGTCCTGTGTTTCCGGGGGCTCCCAAGCGATCTGCCAAACACCGTCTGGGGGCTTTAGGCTGAGCTCTGCCACTTATGAGCTGGGTGATAAAGGCCAGGCTGCTTAGCCCCTCTGTGCCGCAGACCTCCCATCTGTCGACTGGGGAGAAAAGGCGTTATCTACAGTCTGAGGATGATTCAGTTAACCTGCGGCTCCAACAGCAGCTGGCACCCTGTGAGCGTTACGTAGGTATTGGCTGTTAGGATAATCACTGGCCCTTCTCATCAGTATCGTTATCATCGAGGCATGCGCTCTCCAAGGTTTGTTTTGTCATCCTGCACGGACTTCACAGTGAGACACCCTGTTTGGGAGAACACACGAACCCTTGGCCATACACTAGAAGCACTCGCGGGACTCGGCCTATCACCGCACTGGTGGCCAAGGTTTATTATACAACAGGATGGGCAAGGGGAAAAGACACAGGCAGGGTCTGCAGGCATTTCCTCAAACTCTCTCCCTCCAGCGGGCATCACACACACCGCACCCTTCTCTAGCCGCAAAAACACAGCCTGACACACGTGATGCTTTGCCCAGAGTAGCCCCCGGGAGACTCAGGACCTCAGGTTTTTGCTGGGTGCTGGGCCCGGAGGCGCTCTGCCTAGCACGCGCCCAAATTCCGGATGCTCGCAAGGAAAGCAAGCGTCCCCCACAACTCCGTTGTCTGTGTGGTCTAGGATCACGACCACACTTAGCACTTAGGGAACAGCTCAAGTGCCAAGTTCCCTGAGGCCGGCCAACGGCCCAACCTGCAAGCAGGCCCTTCTAAGGATATGGCCTCAGGTCAGCAGTGCTGGCCCTTGTCTGCTGGCACTCACACCCTCTCAACAGCCACACAGCCTGGAGTGGACCTAACTGGCCTTGTACAGAGGGACGGAGCCAGCCGACCAAGGTGAGGAGCCCAGAGGTCAGAAGGACACGGCCTCCGCTGAGCTAGCCGCTACCCTCCAAGCAAAGGACGCCGTGACTGCATGCCCGAATGTTCCCACCTCCAGTGACCCGGGTCTCTAACCGGCACGGCTCTCCCTCCTGGTGGGCGAGTCAAGCCGCAGCCTTCTGCCCGGTGCTGGGCTGCTGGCAGCCTTCTGTGCCAACCACACCTTCCAGCCTTGGGCTCTATCCACACTGGACAGAGCTCTCTCGTCTTAGAAGGTCTCCAGAGAGGGGCGCCTGGGTGGCCCAGTCGGTTAAGCATCCGACTCATGACTCAGGTCATGATCTCAGGGTTCGTGAGTTTGAGCCCCACGTGGGGCTCTGTGCTGACAGCATGGAGCCTGCTTGGGACTGTGTCTCTCTCCCTCTGACTCTCTGCCCCTCTCCCCACTCTCGCTCTCTCTCAAAATAAATAATAAACAAACTTGAAAAAAAAAAAAAAAAGAAATTTTTCAGAGAGGGGGGCAGTCTGTGGAGTTCCTCAGCTACTCTTTCTAGAATTTACCAGCTTGACAAAAGCTCCCTCCCTACACCCAAACGGGCCCTTTCCTGCTGTTAGCTCCGGCTTCTCCGGCACGGTCCTCTGTGGACAGGGAAGACCACAGTGTGAGATCCTGCCCTAAAAAACGAAATGAGAGCATCTTGCAAGAGTGATCAGTCTTCTGGCTGTCTACAGTTTGGCTAACTAACCCCCATCACACCCTCCCTCCACACCCCCAAAATCAAAGCTCAATGCCCAAGTGTGGGACTACTTAGCCAGGCCTGACTAGGTTCACGTGAAGTTAAAAAATAACCCCCAAGTACCCATTAGTCAAGAATTGGTTCAACAAATCATGGTGCATTTAAAAACCGAGATTCAGGGGCACCTGGGTGGCTCAGTCAGTTAGGCGTCCAACTTCAGCTCAGGATCTCGCGGTTCGTGAGTTCGAGCCCCGCGTCGGGCTCTGTGCTGACAGCTGAGCCTGGAGCCTGCTTCACATTCTGTGTCTCCCTCTCTCTCTGCCCCTCCCCCCACTCGTGCTCTCTCTCTCTCTCTCTCTCTCTCTCTCTCTCTCTCAAAATTAAATAAACACTAGCAAAAAAAATCTTTTTCCAGTGAGATTCGTATTTACAGACATGGAAAGATACCCTGGATTTTCAGATACATTCTTTGAATCTAAAACTCAAAATGGAGAAAAAACAACAAAGAAGTTGAATCACTATGTTGTATGCCTGAACCTACCCTAACACTGTGTTAAATTAAATTTTTTCACTAAAAAGTTAATAATAAATTTTTTTAAAGTTAAACAATAATAAATAAAAACCAGTATGAATTAGTTGCCCTCGCTTAAAAACAAGGGGAAATCTCATAAAAATCTGTTTTCCTCGGTTCTCTACAACAGGGATCGCAGCATCTTCCCATAAAGAGGTAGAGGAAATCTTCCGCCTTGAAGGCCCCGTGATCTCCACTGCTGTTACTCAACTGTGCTATGCTGATGTGAAGGCAACGCCAGACCGTCTATGAGCAGACAACGTGGCCGTTTTCCAGGAAAAGTTAACTCATCAGAACAGGCAACGGGCTGGATTTGACCCACGGGCCACAGCTGGCCAACCCCAGCTCTGGAAGCTGGAAAGCCCCTGTCAACCCTTCGTGCAGACCTGTCACAAAAGCAGGGGCCACATACTCAGATACCTCGGGGGCTCGAAGGGAAACCCAAACAGAAGCCAGTTCGTGAGCAGACCGCGGGGAGCGGTGGTGACTGGGTGAGCCTCAGGCATCCACATGGACCCCTCCACAATGCCGGCCCCATATGGGCCGAGCGGATTTTTCTAGAGATGCCAGAAATCCCACTTTTTTTTTTTAGTTATTTTTTAATGTTTCCTTACTTTTAAGAGAGACAGAGACAGAGTGTGACGGGGCGGGGGGGAAGGGACAGAGAGAGAGGGAGACACAGAATCCGAAGCAGGCTCCAGGCTCTGAGCTGTCAGCACAGAGCCCGATGCTGGGCTTGGACTCACAAACCATGAGATCATGACCTGAGCCAAAGTCAGACACTCAACCGACTAAGCCACCCAGGCACCCACAGAAATCCCACTTTTTGCATGAAATCTCTGCTTTCAAATTAGTCCAATTTTTTTTTAAACCACTGTATTCGTTTCCTAAGGGCGACCACAAAAAATCACCACAAACTGGGTGACTTAAAACAACCAGCATTCATTTTCTCGGTGTTCTAGAAGTCCCAAAGCAAGATGGCAGCAGGACCTTCTGTCTCTGAAGGCTGCAGGGGAGAATCTGTCCCGTGCTTTTCTCTGACTCCCGATGTTGTCCACCCTCGGTGCTCCTGGACTTGTGGCCGCGTCATTCCAACCGAGCTCTGTCTCCTTCACAGACTTCCTCCCTGTGCTTCTGTCCTCTTCCTATAAGGAGCCCAGCCATATGGATCAGGGCCACCCTAACGATCGCAGGGCAACCTGACCACATCTGCAAAAACCCCATTTCCAAAGAAGGTCGCATTTCCAGGTACCGGGGATTAGGGCTTGGACGCAGCTCTTTGGGGGAGACACAATTCAACCCACAACGCCCGCAAACCTAGTTCAGGGTTTTCCAGTTTGCAACCTCTACATTAAAATCTAGGGGAGCCTGGGTGGCTCACTCAGTTAAGCAACCGACTCTTGACCTCGGTTCAGGTCATGATCTCATGGTTGATGGGGCTGATGGCTGATCTCACGGTTGATGGTCGCGTCGGGCTCTGTGCTGACTGCTCAGAGCCTGCAGCCTGCTTCGGAATCTTTGTCGTCCTCTCTCTGCCCCTCCCCCACTTGCCCTCTGTCTCTCTTTCTCTCTCTCTCTCCCCCTCGAAAATAAATAAATGTTTTTTAAAAAGTAATAAATTTTTAAAAATCTAATGCGGTAAGCCAGACTTTACTAGAACCCTAAATTGTGCCCAGATTGCACCACTAGAACCCTAAATTGTGCCCAGATTGCACCTGCACCCCTGCCTGCTCACCAGTCCAATCCCTCAGTCGGTCCTGTTTCCAGATTTAAACACCACACGAGCCTTTTAGAAGGCAAGCCGACGTCCCCAGCTCTCTGACAGTCGTTACCGCGCCAGCTGTCAGGGGACATGCCGGTGCTTCTGTTTATTTGACTGACAGCTGCACCAAGGGTCAGGTCAAGGCCAAGGACGCAGCAAGCCCTGCTTCACAGGCAGGCAGCCCCCAAAGGCCTGAGGGACGCAACACCCATCCAGACGTTCTCTCGAAGCTTCCCCACTGAGAAAAAACGTCTCCTTCCCAACTCCTGCCCAGCCGTTCAGGCTTGACTAACACCCCCAAAGAGCCTTGAGACGCCCAGAACCAAGCACAGCCCAGGGCCAGCTCATCAGAGATCCTGTCTAATGATCATTAGAACAAAGTCTGGGACAAGTAGTTCATTTCACCTGATGGTTTCATTCTAATTAGCCAAATGCCCAGAATGACTGTGTGCAATCCTGGCCACTGCAATCAGACCCACAGTCTGATCTAAGTGGCTGCAAATGCTGGGAGAAGCCACCTCGGTGGTGACAGCTGCCACCACCGGCTGGAGTCATCGGACCCCAGTGAGGTCAGAGCAGAAGCGGGAGCACTCACAGTTCTGAGCATGTGGTTCCTTCTCTTTTCCTTGATCTTTTTTTTTTCTAATGTTTATTTTTTTGAGAGAGAGAGAGAGACAGAGTGCGAGTGGGAGAGAGGCAGAGAGAAAGGGAGATACAGAATCAGAAGTGGGCTTCAGGTTCTGAGCTGTCAGCACAGGGCCCGATGTGGGGCTCGAACTCATGGACGGAGAGATCATGACCTGAGCCGAAGTCGGACACCTAACCGACTGAGCCACCCAGGCGCCCCTCTTTTCCTTTATCTTTTATTCAAACATCCAACAGATGCAAAGTCTGCATTCAGGTAAAGAATGAATGAATAAAAGTCACCACCAGCAACCAATTTCTTACCTCATTTCCGTTGCATTAATGGCCAGAGTCAAGACCCCATAGATCCTGAAAGGACAGCCTTCCATTTTCATTAGTATTTATCTTTAAGAGGACTTTCCAGCCAAAGGTTTTCAAGGGTGCAAAGTCACAGAACCACGATAATCCCCAAAGCTGGGGAGGCGGGACATGCTTAACTTACCAAGGCAGATTCCTGCCAGCTATCTGGCCATCTGTTCAACTCCCACTCATCCTTCAAAACCTACTTCCGAGTTCCCCTTCATCTGGGAAACTTCACCCAACTCCTCCGGGCAACGTAAGAGTCTCCTTAATAATCTGGATACTCCTCCTGCCCAAAGTCACATCATGTTGCCCCAGTTTGTTTCTTTCATTTCTTCTGGAAAGCACGTCCCTGACAAGGGCAGGGAATTCAGTTGCTTTATCTTTGACCACTTAGCCACCGTCAGCAGCACACAGCGGGCTTTGCCAAACATTTCCTAGAAGAATGAGCCTGGACAAAACACTGTGCGAGTCTCAGAGGGAAGTGTCAAGACAAGGAAACCTTAGGAAGACCTCAAATTAAGGACGAACAGCCCACAAAGGGCCAACAGAGCATGACGAAATAGGACAAACGAGTCCTACAAACGCAGAGTGCAGGGTCCGCTTTGTGAGTTGGAGAGCAGCTGGAGTCCACGAAGCCCCACGAAGGGGGTGAAGACTCCAGCTGGGGCTCCAGGCCGGCTAGGTCTGGGACAGGTGGCTCAGAGGCACGGGAAAATTGTAGTGACAAGAGACAGTGCTCTTAGTTGTGTGTGGTGGTCTCTGGGACACCTGCGACGTCATCTACGATAAGATATATACATTTGGTCTTCTTCCCCATTTCTGGCACGGAGCTCCTAAAGTCCTTGTAACTTTTTTAAGTATATTTATTTATTTTGAGATGGAGATAGAGTGTAAGTGGGAGAGGGCAGAGAGACAGCTCCGAGCGGGCTCCGCACTGTCACGGCCGAGCCCGACACGGGGCTCGAACCCACGAACCGTGAGATCATGACCTGAGCTGAAGTCCGACGCTTAACGCACTGAGCCACCCAGGCGCCCCGAGCCCTTGGAATTCTTGAGCGCTAAGAGCGTCAAGGTGAGAGTCTTGGTAAAGAAGACAAGCCCCTTTCAGCCACACCTGAGTTTATGTTAATGAGGTGGAAAGCTCTAGAACCACCACTGGTTGGGGGCCGGTTGCCAAGGGAACCAACCAAGTGATCAGAGGGTTGGATGTTGCAGCCCCACCGCTGACCCCCAGGGAGGAGAGGGGGCTGGAGGTTGAATTCACCTCCAGTGGCCAATGATTTCATCTGCATCTGCACAATGAAGCCTCCATAAAAATGCAAAAGGACAGGGTTCGGGGAACTCCTGGGGGGGGACGGGCGGGGGGGGCGGGTGGCATGCCCAGCACAGGTCGGGAAGCTCCTCACCCCTTCCCACAGACCCTGGCCTCTGCATCTCTGCCATCCGGCTGTTCGTGAGCTGTTATCATTTTACAACTGGCAGGCTAATCGCCCAAGTGGCTCCCTGGGTTCCGGGAGCCATTCTAGCCGACAGCGGAACGCAAGGAGGGGGTCGGGGAAACCTCCAATCAGTCAGTCAGAAGCACAGGGGACCGTCTGAGTTTGTGACTGGAACCTGCAGTGGGGACAGTCTTGTGGGGCTGAGTCCTTAACCCGTGGGATCTGACGCCATCCCTGGTGGCCAGGGTCAGAACGGAGTTCAAGTGCAGGAAAAAGTCCCAAACATCAGATGTCAGAAGTGCTCTGAAAGTAGGGGCACCTGGGGGGCTCCGTCGGTTGAGCATCCGAGTTCGGCTCGGGTCATGATCTCGCGGTCCGTGAGTTCGAGCCCCGCGTCGGGCTCTGTGCTGACAGCTCGGAGCCTGGAGCTGCGTCGGATTCTGCATCTCCCTCTCTCTCCGCCCCTCCCCTCCCCTCTCAAAAATATATAACTACAGTAAAAGAAATTTAGAAGTGCTCTGGGAGAAAGAAAAACGAAAGCTTTTCCTTCTCAACACCTGTAAACGCACCCCCCTTTCCCACCCATGTTTTCAAGAGTAAAGCTGGTTACATCCAAACAACTTCACTGCTATAAAGGTAACATTGGCGAATACTGGGCTCCTATTTACAAGAGGGCGAACGTTGTCATCGGAACCCCGGAGCCGGGCAAGCTGGCGACAGCTTGTACTCGTGCTGGAGATGTAAACGTACAAGGAGACACCACTTTGCACCCACGAGAACGGGAAAAACTGCCCAGGCTGGGGCCAAGCACAGAGCAACCGCCACACCTCCACGTGGACGGCAGGGACACAAACCCGTGCAGCCACTTGGGGAAACAGTTCGGCGTCACCCAGGCAAGTTGAAGACGCGGCAAACACACGACGCGGCGACTCTGGACACGGAGCCAAGAAGAGGCGCACGGGAGCGCCCGAGGACTCACGCACAAAAATGGTCACAGCGGCTTTGTTCACCGGAGCAAAACGCGAGAAGCCACCAGAACGACTGTCAGCAGCAAAATGGACAAGTTGGGCTGCGCCAGTACCCGTGGAGTAGGACCCGGCCGTACACGCGGATGAGCTACCGTTACCCATGGCCACGTGGGGGAATCTCCCAAGCGCGAGGGCTCAGTGAGCGAGAAGTGACACGAGAGAAGACGCGGGTATGACAAAGTAACGCATCCGTGAGGGATGCAAACACAGAACGGCAAAGGAAGGAGACACCAACACTTGGTAGAGAGGTTCTTTGCGGGGGGCAAGAGGGAACAAGGCTGGGGAGAAACACAGAGGAGGCTTCAAAGGACAGCAGACGCACACTCTACCACCCCAAGTTGAATACGCTTTTTGAGAGTGCAAAGGGCTGTAATTAAGGAGTGCGGTAAGACCGGAGAGAGCTGGGAGTGCCTGGGGGAATCAAGAGACAGTCACCCTTCTACCCCGTGTGGTAGCTATGGTTGTATTTCTTACAAATAATTTGCACATATGATTCCGTATGCATTCCAGTGAACCGAGAAACGCGCGTGTGCACAAACGCATCGAGAATGACATCTTCCCAAATGTTCTCTGGCAGAGAGCATCTCCCGATGAGGTCGCTGGTGACCCACCTGACCCTGAGCATCTGGCCGCATCTGAGCTAAGAGTGACATTCAAATGCAAACAGACGAGCCACACTCTGTTCAGAACACTCTGGAAATAGAAATGCCAACATCTGCAGCAGGGACGGGTAACGACCCACCAGGCAAGGCCATGTTAAATTGATCCTTAATGTGTTGGAGGGCTTTTTTTCCTTTCATTGGGTCATTTAATAATGTGGCAAATGACTTCTTCCCTCAGCCTTCGGCTCCCCCATTGCCATGGAGACACGATCGTGGATCAGCTGTCACAAATAAAAATAATCCAAGTGCACACATCCTTGCCACATGCCACTGGCACGGGGTGCCAACTCGCTTCTGTTCTTTTTTTTTTCGGAGCTCAAGCAACACGGGACACCTCCAGCGGAACGGATGCTGTCTGGTGCCTGTTTAAAGACAGGTGTACGTCCATCGGGCGGGCCTTCCTCTCACCAACCACTGGATCGAAGGGGGAGCCGTCTGCCAGAATGGGAACAACCCCACCGTGGGACAGGGGAGCCTCATCCATCAATAGTTGTGGTATTGAAACAAACTACTCCCGTGCCCCCACACGATCCCCCAAAAGTATCCCAGAAGACTCTGTGCCAGCACCCCACTCTCTTTTGGCTTGGCTTCCAATGTCCTCCCCAATCTGCCCTCCCGGCCCTTACCAAGGCCCCTCCACCAGTGCAGAGGGCTACTTATCAAATGTTTTCAGGAACAGGGAACCCCACAATTAGAAAGTCACTCCCTCCTTCATTCTGCAACCCTTCCCCTAAAGAGAGAAAGCCTCGTGCTAATGAGTCTCTAACACGTGGCTTATCGCCCTTGTTAGCCAAGAGACAGCACGCCTCTGTCTGAGCTGAAAACTTTTGGCAAGCAACCATATCTAGTTGGAATTTACGACCATTGTTTTGTTGTCATTGTCATTGTTTTGAAGGTTTTCATCTGTTTATGGCCAGTCACGCTGGCTTTCTGCTTGTGCGAGTGATAGAGACTGCTTTTTAAAAGACATGTATTTAAGTAAAATCCGTGCGTCCAGTTTAGGATAACACGTTAAACTTAAAAATAGCACAGGACTACCCCAACCAACAACAAGAAGAAAAATCGCAAAGGTAATATACATCAAAGACCAACGTTGGAGAAACAGAGCCTGCTCGGTGCACCCTCTGTCCTTTCTACCTACCCCCATGCCGACTGTGCACACAGTAGGTCTGCAGCTCAAGACTTGAAAACATAAAGGAGGACCAGAGACATTAGAAACAAGAGGTACAGCTCAGGGTCTCTTACCACTTCACTCTGACCAATTTTGTAAACGTTCTTCACTCCAAGCTGATGAGCTGTGAGTGGCTGCATTCGGCCACGGGCACCACCAGCAGACTTTCCACACAACCTTTACCCTCCACCCCCACCCCCAACGGCCACACCTGTGGCAGACATTGCCACTCAGTCACGGAGCCCCTTCCCACACCAGCCACCCATCACACCGGCGTGTATGTGACTATTTCTCACACCCCGAAACGTTTTCATAAAATGTGAAGTGAACCATCGTGCCATAGCTCTGTATTTTTGCTGTGGACTACTGTCCCTCCTGTTTTGGAAACAGGTGACATGCAAACACTTTAATAAGGAGAGAAAGCAGCCTTATTCACAACTGATCAGAGCTCCATGGAAACCCATCCAATCCTGGAGGTTTAGAAGGTAATTTGGAGACTATCAAGTTGACTTTGTTTTCAATTTATAATAATCACTACTGCTGAAGGTGCAGTTTTAAAGAAGAAAACACACATTGTTGGTGGATGTCAACAGATAATCCTTCTAAAGATTAATTTGGCAACACGAATCGAAAGACTGAAAAATAATTATACCCTTAACCTAGGAACTATATTCCTAAGCATCTATAAGAAACACTCAGAGATAACGAGACAATTTGTCACAATCAACCCACGGCAGTGAGGGAAAGCCCACAGCAACCTAACTGCTCAAAAACACAGGGTGGTTAAGCTTTGAAGGGTATGTCCCTACACAGAAGTACTCTGCAATCTTCAAAAGTCATTCCTGAAGGAAAAAAGTCATTCTTGAAGAATATTTCAAAATCTCATGAAAAGTGAAAAAAAAAATCAAGGTATAAACCTCTACATTTAGGATAATCATCTCAGGGTGTGTGAGTAAGTGTGTGTGTGTGTGTGTGTGTGTGTGTGTGTGTGTGTTTACATGAGATTAGAGAAGTACATTAATGGTGACTTTCCCTGGATGACTTTTATTTTTACTCCAGATTTTTCTGTATTCTCTACATTTTCTTTTTTCTTTTCTTCCTTTTATTCTTTATTTATTTTGAGAGAGAGAGACACAATGACTGGGGGAGAGGGGCGACAGGGGAGGGGGAGGGGGGGAGAGAGAAAGAGAGAGAGAGAGAGAGAGAGAGAGAGAGAGAGAGAGAGAGAGAATCTCAAGCAGGTCTCACGCCCAACACAGAGCCCAACTCGGGGCTCAATCAAACAGCTGTGAGATCATGACCTGAGCTGAAATCAAGGCTCAGACACTTAACTGACTAGCCACCCAGGTGCCCCTCTCTAAATTTTCAATACTAGTTTCGAAACCAGGATTGGGAGGAAGAAAGTTTTCTACAAATTTTAGCTTTAATATTCACCGGGCTTGTTTTATATTTGGGGGGAAATAGCTTAAGTTTGTGGATATTTTTAAATGAAAGCAAAAGAGATGCCAGTAAGAACTGAAGAAAACCCGCTTTGCAAACGCCCAGCACCTTGGTCGCCAACACACCCAAGAGCCAGTAGGAGGCAGTGTCCCACTTTGAGTCCCACTGACTTGTTAGATAATTGACTCCTGCTCTCAGCTCCCTCCTGTGTAAATCTGTGTGGAGCCCTGGGTTACCAGCAGCAACTAAGAACAGTTCTAACAGAGAGCCACACGCTGGCCTTTCAGCGCCCCCCCCACCCACCCCCGCAATAAAGCATGAGCTCAGAATGGCACCCCAACAGTAGGAGAGTCTTGGCATGAACTCTAACACCCTCTCTCACCCAGGAATCAAGGGCACACACTGGAAAGAGATATAGTGTGTTTCCATCCACTCCACAGAGACTCACGGGCACCAACTGTGTGCAGGGTCCTGGAAATACAGCAATGAACAGGACAGACACAGCTTCATCCCTGCCTTCACAGAGCACACAGTCCAGTCGAGTGGAAAGACCACTGAACAAGAAATAATGATTGTGTATGTGCCATCAGAGCCTGTGCTGGAAGGGCCTAGACGATCTAATTCTCAGCAGAAAACTGAAGGATGGTAAGGAGTGGCCAGGGGGCAGGATGGGGATGAAGAGTCTGGACAAGAGGAAACGTGATGTGCGGAGGGCAGTGGAAGACGTGAAATTCTGCATGGAGCGTGGCTCCAAGGGAGAAAGACAAGAGAGTGGAGACGGCAAGCACCCAAGGGCACTGAGAAGTTTTCAAGGAAGAAGTGACACCTGCCATTCTAGAAGTCACAAAGGACGGAGAGGAGCTGGAGGGAGATGCTAGCGTCCATCCGTGGACAGACCCTCCGGAACCTGCCCGAGTCAATCCGCTCCCACGTGCTGCCCCCGGGAAGACAGACCACGATGCCCGTCAGAACTGCGTCCGAAGTAAGAGTAGGTCTCAAGCAGGGTCTGGGAGGCCACCCTGTGAACACGTGCATCAGAACCTGGACGGCTACGCTGGCCACTCGGGGCTTCCGTCTACCCGCAGCTGAGTTCCCGACCACTGAGAATGACAAATCCCTAACTCACAGACAAATACGGATCACGGTGTGCTGGCTTCCACTGCTTATTCTCCAACATCCTCTCGACAACAATCACCCCCCCTGTTGCTGGGGTCGGGTGGAGGCTCGTGACCACTACGAGCAAAAACTACATTTCCCAGGTTCCTCTGCAGCTGAGGGAGGCACACACACCCCGTCACGCATCCGCGCAGCCACAGGTGAGCACACAGGTAGCGTGACAGACCCCAGTGGCATCGCGGATCCCTCGCTGGCCAGCGTCTCAGGAGAGGCTCTTTCCAGGCATTCTGCACGTGTGTGGAACTGCGGGTACAAGGGAATTAGCCATCTGGGAGCAGCCCTCCACCAGTGGGGTAAATATTCTCCTCCGCTGCATCTCAGGCAAACAGCCCAAGGTGTCCCCCACGCTGCTCTCAGAAGCCATCTCCGCAGGGCCGAGCCCCACCTGCTCAGGTGGTGAGCAGCTAAGTATGGGGCCCTGCCTCGGTTGTCCCCGCCTTCCCTGTTTCCTCTTCCCAGGTACCGCATGGCGCTTCCCCCCGAATCCATTCCCAAAATAGGTCACCTGCTCCTCAGTCCTTCTATCAGGTTCTACTTTCAAGAGGAAGCCAAGTTAACATAACTAAGTTCTGGAAACAGGACACGAGGAAGGGTCTGCCGGCAAGTTCTGAAAAAGTGACGGACATACGGCCTTTCCCTGTCCTGCTGCCCGGAACGTGGGAGGGATGGCTGGGGCTCGGACCATGCAGAGAGACCCATCCCTCAGGAATGGTGAACAGAAAGGAACTTGAACTTGACGGCTGTACCAGTTCTGGCTGCTTATTTATGCCCTTTTATATGAGAGAGAAACACGCTTCTATTGTGTTTAAACCACTGCTATTTAAGGCCCCAGTTATCTGTGGCCAAACTTATATTCTAGCTAACGCATACAATGTGAGTGATCAATCATGCTCCACGCTGGGTCCCAGCGTACTAGGGAAATTTAAGGTGACAGTACAATCCCCAGACACCTGGATTTCTCACTTTGTTTAAACAAGAAGTACATTCTAATTCATGTTGGGTCAGAACACAATACATCCTCTCCCCAGATCCCCTGACAAGCGACTGGGCTGAGAATCCTCAGGACACAGGTAAGGAGCTAATTAGCAGGCTCCGGTCCCAATGCAGCTCCCAACATCTCTCTCTAATCTCCGCGACACATGTCACTTAAACCGCGCCCCTACCAGGAACCAGAAAGGCTGCCCGCCTCACTTCACAAAGGCCCTGCATTTGTCCCCCCCCCGCCTTCCGCGGCCGAGAAATCACTCTTTTTCCTGGCAGCACTGGAAGAAGGTGAAGGGGCAGAGAGAGACCCTCCAAGGTACTGGAATTCTAACACTCAGCGGCGCCTGACCCCCTAGCCAGCTGCTACGGCGGCTGGCACTCGGGTGGTGAAGGCAACACAGAGAACCTGGCTCAGGTCTGTTCTGTGAACGGCAGAGTAGCTGTGGATAAAATCTGAGGGGTACCTGGGAGCCCGAGATCCTGAAGAAGACAGTCTTGCTTCAAGACTGTTCTTATTGAGGCAGAGGCAAAGAGCAGCTCAGAACCAAATGAATTATATAAACTGGCGAACGAAACTGCAACTTGCTGGTTAATACGGTAGAGATTCTTCTGAACAGCCTGGAAGGGCAGGAATCAGCAGCTTGGGAAGATCGCCAGGGAAACAAGACACATGTGGAGAGACATAGAAATGGATGCGGATTCCAAGTCCAACCTGCTGTCGTCTGCGTGACATTCGGCACATTGTCTTGCCCTCCCTGGGCCCCACTAATCTTGCTGGTTTGGCGATCTTAGCTTCTTTTATTGATTAACTAAGTAAAACATTTACTTGGTTCAAACTTCAAAAGTCCGAGATTCTCGAGTAAAACATCTCCCTCCACTGCTGTCTGACAGCCTTTCGAATTTCCAGTTTCTAATGAAACTTCCAGAAATATTTTATACATACAGAAGCATGCACGTACAACACACACATCCCTGTATTTTTTTTTTTTTACACAAATAGCAGCATACTATACCCCCCTGCTGAGTCTTGTTCTGTTTTGGTCTTCACTTAGCAATATCCCATGGTTACAGCCAATATAGAGTGTTTTCACTCTTTTGTTTTTTAATGTTTTTATTTATTTTTGAGAGAGAGAGAGAGAGAGAGAGAGAAAGAGCGTGAGCAGGGGAGGGGCAGAGACAGAGGGAGATACAGAATCGGAAGCAGGCTCCAGGCTCCAGGCTCCAACCCGTCAGCACAGAGCACGACGTGGGGCTCGAACTCGTGAACCGCGAGATCATGACCTGAGCCGAAGTAGGAGGCTCAATCGACTGAGCCACCCAGGTGCCCTGCGCTCTTTTTTATGCTGCATATCACTCCATTGTACGCATGCACCGACATTTACTTAACCAGTCCCTCCTGATGGACATTCGGGTAGCTTCCAGCCCATTTGCTACTGCAGGATTGCAATGAATCACCTCGTACATAAGTTCATGTACATATGTACAGTCTCCCTGAATGGTATGTTCCCGGGAGAGGAACTGATCGGTCCAAGAGTATGCACACGTGTAATTTTGATAGACAATATCAAATTGCCCTTTCTTAGAAAGTGAACCAGCACGGCCATCACTGGCGTGTAAAAGTCTCAACTTCCCCGCTTATGGAGCTGAGAGTCCTAGGGCATCCCCAGGCTCTGCCGGTCCAGACGACAGTACTGCCTGGACTTGGCATAGTTGGGGCAGAAATCCTAAATCGGAGGTCCGTAGGCCAAATGTGTCTCACGTACCTATATTGATTGGTCAACACAGCATTTCTTAAATGGAACTAAGATTGAAAAGTCACGCAACTTCTCATTTAAAAACAAAAGTCCGATGTCTGGCGTCTCTTGAAGAATGAAACCTGTTAACTCTAAACTTGCATTCCCGCAGGGCAAAAAGCAGCAGAGGCTGGTTGGCAGAGGCCAGCCCCCACCCCGTGCTCAAGCTCTCTGAGGAGATACAACGGCCACCGCTCCCAACTGCGTCCCTAGCTACAAGTGCAAGTTTCAGTAACCTCTCATCACCCCACCTGTAGAGCTGCTTCCCTTACAGAAACACTCCTCTATACCCGTGTGCCTATCAGAAAGAGCGAAAAAGAGAGGATAGGGCAGAAAATGGCTAATTCCAGTTTCCTTTCTCCCCTTCTTCCTTGTGGTGATAGAACCCCTGAAGCTTGGGCTGTGCACGAGGCCAGAAGTTACTTTCCCCAGTCTCCCAAGCGAGGCCACGAGACTCAGGTCCAGGCTCTGGGACATAAGGGACATAAGCTGATGTGATGTGCGTAATTCCTACGCCACAACCTTTGAAAAGGAAATTTCCCACGCTCCACTTCTGATTTCTTTTCCCCTCCCTACATGGAATGTTGGTGGGGGGGAGGGATGGCAAACTGCACCATGAGATACAGACACCATCCTGGCAGATGACGGAACAGGGATAGGAAACCCTTGGATCCCAGGATGACCTCAGAGACCAGAGCAACTGTCTACCCGGGACCTCCCGCCTACATCAGGATGGTTAAAGGAAAAGAAAAAACTCCATCTTGTTTGAGCCACTGGACTTGAAGTCTCCATGATTTGGCAGCTTCTCCTATTCCCAAAGACAGAGAGAAAGCGTGTTTTTGGGAACAGGTAGAATATTCCAGAGCACCGAACCTGCAAATACCCCACCTGCTTCACCATTTAGGTTGCCTGCCTGGCCTCTGCAGGCCCCTGGGTTTGTAGGGCGTCTGTCCACCCCCAGGCCTGATTACAGGCTTCCTCGCCAGTGTGGGCCTCGCGAGGTAGCTCATTCCAGGTGCCATGTGCATATTCAACTGCAGATTAAATGACCAACTCAAAACAGAAAAGGCTGATTTGATCATTCACACCGACGCAACTGAGGAGCTACTGGGATTCAGACGTGGAGCCCTGCCTAATTCACCCTAACACTAAAATAAATTCCAAATATCAGATATGTTAATAAGAAACCATAGAGGGGCACCTAGGGGGCTCATTCGGTTAAGTGTCTGACTCTTGGTTTTGGCTCAGGTCATGATCTCACGGTTTGTGGGTTCGGGCCCCGCATTGGGCTCTGCGCTGACAGTGCAGAGCCTGCTTGGAATTCTCTCTCTCCCTCTCTCTCTCTGCCCCTCCCCTGTTCTCTCTCTCTATCTCTCTCTCTCAAGATAAATAAAGTAAAAACCAGGGCAACTGGCTCAGTGGGTTAAGCATCCGACTTCGGCTCAGGTCATGATCTCTCAGCTCGTTTGAACAAGCCTTGCGTCAGGCTCTGGGCTGACAGCTCAGAGCCTGGAAGCTGCTTCGGATTCTGTCTCCCTCCCTCTCTGCCCCTCCCCCACTTGCGCTGTCTCACTCTGTCTCAAAAATAAATATACATTTGATAAATTTAAACATAATAAAAATAAATAAAAAAGTAAAAGCCATCCTTAGCTCACAAGGTCATAGCTTGCAAACCTCTGCTCTGTAGCAGAGAGAATGAATGGACCACAGCTATGAATGGGTAACGCTGTGGACAGGTCCCACGGACATAAAGTTGAGCAAAAGAGGCCCTACTGCGTGATTTCACGTGTATGAAGTTCAAAAACAGGCAAAAGCAATCAATGCTGTTAGAAATCAGAATAGTGGTCACCTGGGGTTGGAGTCACCGGGGGTTGGGGACAGGGCATTGTAGTGGTTAGGAGCAGGCTGCAGAGGGTTCTAGGGAGGTGGACACATCTATGTGTCACTTTGTACAAGTTATAGAGAGAGCTACGTGCTTTGATCTGTGTATTCTGTATACATATTAGAGTTCAGCAAAGATAATAAGAAGAATTAATGCACTTCACAGGGAAAGATGTGAGTCGTCATGTGCATGCATGTGGGTACAAGCATTCACACAGGACAAAAGGACCAGAAAGAACAAAGACACCGTAAGCGGTAATCTCTAGGATTTTGAGTGTTGGATGACTTTTTTCTTCTTCTTTCTACTTTGCTGCAGTTTCTAAATTTCCACAATGAATGCAGATGGCCTTTACAATCAAAGGGGGGAAAACAGACTGGAAGATGAATTAGGCCATTTAACATCATGTTTTGAGAATAAGGTGTGCAGCTTTTATTAAAAATGTGCTTGGCACCCATCAAGTTTGCCCTGGCTGTCACTGCTTCCCTTTCCTTGTTCCTCAGACCCCCGCAGACCCGGGCTGGGAATGACCGACGACCTTCCGCCTGCCCAAGATAGCTCACCCCCTACGTGCTTCTGCACCACTCGCTCGGGCAGTGCGTGCAGAGGGTGAACATTCCCCGGCTTGGGGAAAGGTGCTGCGTCAGGACTCCTACGCCAGCAGCCACCATCGGAGCCCTCACCTGGCACCTGTGGATGTGCACCCGGATCCTGGGCCTGGCACCCCACCTGCAAGAATGGTCCCCCTGCTTTGCATGGGCCAGAGCACCATACCCTCACTAACTCCCCAGGGCCCCATCTAGCATGGCAGACAGAATAATGGCCCCCCAAATACCCACATTCTAACCTGTGAATGTTACTATATAGGACAAAAGGGATTTTGCAGATGTGGTTAAAGTTAAGGATTTTTGAGATGGAAAGATTATCCTGGATTACCAGGAGCGCCCAATGTAATCACAAGGGTCCTTCCAAGAGGGAGGCAGGGGGGTCAGAGTCAGAGAGATTTGAGAGTGATGTGCCCTCAAGTTGGAGGAATGAGCCACGAACCAAGGAAAATGCAGGTGTCTCTGGAAGTGGAAAAGGCAGGGAAACAGATTCTTCCCCAGAGCCTGTCAGCGGGTAGAAGAAACTAACACACGAGACAAGGGTCCCCAAACATCAGCACTCAGGGCCACGTCTGGGGCAAACCTACCCCACAATTTTCTGGAAAAAGTCCCATCTCCCCATAAAACATGAACACACCCAAATTCGCATCCAAATTATATGTCCCTGGCCACCTCTTGTATCTGGAAGGGACACCCAAATCCCTTTTGGTCTGACTTCTGGTTTGGAGGCTGTGTCTTGGTACCCATATCTCAGATGCACACTGGCTTCAAAAACTATCCTGAAACCATGCATCCATTCTTTCTTGTGCTAATTATTGATGGACCAGGAACCAAGGGTCGGGAACTGTTCTAGGTGCTGAAGTTACACAGAGAACAAAGCGCTCCGAGTGCCAGGGTTACCACCGCGAACCGTGTTCTTGCTGAGCACCAGGCACTTAAGCACTTTACACGTAAGAACCTACCACCGATCTTAGGAAGGTAAGTGTCGCCATTATTACGCCTATACACATGAGGGAAACTGAGGCCCAGAAAGGTTAGAGAGCTTGCCTGATGTCCCGAGCAGTCTGCCTTCATGCCCCTCTCTACACAGTCCGGCAGGAAAGGACCTGCTCCCATCAGCTTCTCGTTCCTCTCTGTGCTGCCTTCTGCATTAGGTGAAGCAGAGGGTACAGAGACATGATGGAAGGAAAATCTGACTTCAAACTGGGGAGATGAGCGTCCCCACAGATGTAAAACTAACACCTCCAATACCACGGGATAATATACAAAAGCAAGCTCAGTTGTTTAGCTGAGGAGAGAAGGAAAGAATAGTTCTAAGTGGAAAACTGCCGGGTAAAAGCTTCCCCCTGCTGTGAGCTATTCAATTCACTCATTAAGGATGAAACAGACTCCAATCCGCTCCATCCCCAAGGGGCACGGAGACCAGTTTACTGCATGTGGGGGCACCAGACACTGCAAGGGCCTTCCCAATAGACTGTCTGCCTCCAAGGGCTCCTCCCTGACCCCTTGGCTGGATGCAGGGGTCAGAAAGTCAAATGCCTGCAGGGACCAGCCAACAACAGTAAATGAACAGAGGCGGCCAATGCCACTTTGCTTGTGTATTAAGTATGCAGGAATGCTCTCCACTTCTGCAAAGACGTTCTCTTCTATTGTTCTCGAAACACACAAACAACCCTCTGGGATTATCTCCCATTTTTTACAGTGTCTGAGAATTACTGTCCACCATAAGAAAAACGATAGTTCCAGGAGGATTATAAATGGTCACCGACAGCCTTGGTGTGTGTGTACAAGAGGAGAGATGGTACCTGTGGCAAAGTGGCCTTGTCGAAAGGGGGCATGCACTCATCGGCCTCATTCCAAGAGTCTATGCCCAAGTGGGAATGCAGGGCCAACATCTCCAGCCACTTCTGTTTTCAAGACAGACCAAAAATCCAGATGCTTGTAAGCAACGTCCAATGTTTTATGGTGGCCCCCATTTTTCCCAAGTGCTCCTTGAGCAAAACAAAAAATATCTGCCGGCCAGATTCAGCCCAAGAAGCATCATTTTGCATCCTTTGCCTGGGAGAAATAGGAGCTATGATGACAGAAACAAATTTCAGTGTCTAGGAGCACACAGGACCCTCCCTCCCTGGCCTCCTGGTGCGACAAATCCTCCGCTCAGTCTACATTCAGAATATACATTCTGAACGTACATCACATTTTCGTGGAACGTCATGTTTCCAGTAAAATCCATTGGTTAAGCACACAGCTGATGATGATTTGGTTTTCCAACTGTCATGGGGCATTACATGCTAATAAATTCAGATAATAAACCCTGAAAATATCAGGGGTCTGTCTAGAAAACACAGTCATGATGCATACTAGCTCACGTCTTCACCAAATATCACCAGTAAGCAGCATTTCTACCTTTCGGTTGACTATTAGTCTGCTCCCCCAGACCTTTAAATCGGACAATGACATTAGAACAACAAAGACCATTTAGTACATGGTCCCATTCTAAGCACTAGGAGAGAAGCATGAAGAAGGTAATACTGCATCTCAGGTCCATGAAAACCAATCTGTCATCTGGGAAGAATCACTCTGAATTTTCCGGAAGTCAGTAGTCAACACTGACCTGAGAAGGTGTCGTCATCTGGGAAGAATCACCT